>NW_013952758.1:489772-514162 GCF_001266775.1 Austrofundulus limnaeus | reverse complement strand
GTTTTCAGTGAGCCATTTTGTCACTTCGGTCAAGCAACTAGTGAGAGTGCAAAGTTTATGTGGCTCACTTGGCTTGAAAGAGCAGTACAGTTGCAGATCATCGGCATACAGATGATAGGACACATCACTGAACTTCTGGATGACCCTGCTCAGAGGAAGTAGGTACAGCAGGAACAGGACAGGTCCCAAGACCGATCCCTGTGGCACACCCCACAAAAGCTCTGCAGAATCAGACACTGCATTTCCCACTGACACACTAAAAGTTCTGCCAACCAGGTAAGAGGTGAACCATTTTAAAACGCAACCCGACATACCAACCAAATGTTGGAGCCTGTTTATTAGGATGCCATGGTCCACTGTATCAAACGTCGATGACAGATCCAACAAAASCAGCACAGAACATTTACCGGTGTCAGCTGCCATCATAATATCACTAAACACCTTCAACAGGGCTGTTTCAGTGGAGTGAAACTCACGATACCCAGATTGAAAAGTGTCATAAATATCATTTACCTGCAAAAATGATCTAAGTTGGGTGYAGACCACCTTTTCCAGGACTTTGGCCAAGAAAGGGGTCTTGGATATTGGCCGGAAATTCTTGAGTTTGAAAGAGTCCAGTCCCRTTTTCTTTAACTGTGGCTCCACAATGGCATGTTTAAAAAGACTAGGAAACACACCACTAAGCAAAGACATGTTAAACATTTTTGCAATATAGGGCCCAATGGAGTCAAAAACCCTCATAAACAGTTTAAAAGGAAGAACATCTAAAGTACCAGAGGACGGTTTCATTTTTTTGATGATGGTTGAGATGTCTTCCACAGTAACAGGCTCAAATGAGGCCCAGYTCTGAGTGGGAGGTTCAAAATGCTGGGAACCATGGCAAGGAGGCAAGCTGTCCTTTATTACTTTGACCTTGTCAATAAAGAAATCCAGGAACTCATCACAACTAATTGTAGAATTATGAGGATTTACAGCAACAGGTGACACAAGAGAGCTGATAGTGTCGAAGAGCACTTTAGGATTTCTTATATTTGAGGCAATCAGACATTTAAAATAACTTGCCCTGGCCTCCTCAATCCTCTTATTAATGAACAATATTAAGTCCTTTAAATGCAGCCTATGGACCTCCAATTTAGTAGACTTCCATAAACGTTCAGTCTGGCGGCATGTTCTCCTCAGAGACATAATTTCATCATTTATCCAAGGACAGAAACTTTCCTGTGGTGCTTTCCTAGCCTTAACTGGCGCTACTTGATCCAAGATATCAGCACATTGGCTATTAAAACCATTCACAAAACAGTCAGTTTCAGTGAGATTATTAAGAAGAGAAGGATCAAACTTATCACAGAAAAGCATAGCTGTCGCCTCTGTGATGATTCTCCTCTTTACCTCAGTAAATACAGGCCGAGGTTCAGACGGCACCATCAAGTCAAAGAAAACACAGTAATGGTCACTGAGAAGCACATCCTCCACACACACATTGGTAATTTGCAAGCCCAGTGCAAAAACCAGGTCTAACGTATGACCCTTGTTATGTGTGGGACCTGAGACATACTGGGTAAAGTTAAACGCCTCTGTCAGTGATATAAGATCTCTCGCTGGGATAGAAGTAACAATGAAATGTACAATAATTACATCCAATGGCCCATTGACTAAATAAGGGACTGTAGCACAGATAGCTGACTTTGCCACTGAATTATATTAAGATTATGAATAAAATACAAGAAACCAAAGAAGATATTTACATTAGATTTAAGCACACGTAGATTTGAAAACTTTATAAGACTACAAATACTCATATTTTATCAATATATGAAATGTCCCATGAGCCTTTGCTGCCTGAGCAAGTAAGTGTACAGATTAAAAACACAAACAAACAAAATATGGGCCACTGCACTGGCTCTTGGCTTAATCATAAAAAGTAAAAGCACTTTACTTAAGAAGTATTAGCATTTCCTCTATTATATTATTGCATTTGGCCCGCAGCCTTTGGGTAGATTTTCATTTTGGCCCTCCGAGGGAATAAGTTTGGGCACCCCTGATATATACCATTTCCGGTTTCTGCTAGCTCAGTTTGCGGTGGTGCTCAGAGCTGTGATCTACTCTTTTCATCTTGTGGCTCGTTTTGCCTCTGCAAATCCTTTTATTAAATCATCCAATGACCATCCATGCAGCACTTGCTTTTTATTCACTTGTTTCTGCCTTTTGATAAATATTTCCACGACAATCTTGGCGTCACAAACATGATTTTGGAACCAGGCCAGGTTCAGTTAGAGCTGAGGCAGTTAGTCTGCCATCTGAGGCCTCAGATAGCTGATGCACAGAACGAAAACATGCAAAACACAGCTCAAACTTTGTTCTGTAAGCATCCTGAAATGGAGAGAAACAGACGCCAGCTGTTTGTGTATCAATCCAATCTCTGGCAGACACACAGTTCAGCACAAAAGGCCCCAAAGCACACCACTTGCCAGATGGGGCTTTAGCCAAAGCTATGTGAGAAAGAGACTCAGGAATCATGAAAAACTCAGACTGTGTAGGATACAATGTTACTGAGACAGCACAGCGTGCTGAACTCCAGAACAAAAACTCTGTACGAAGGATTTCATTAGAATCTTCAAGAAAAGAAACAGCATTTGGATCACTTTGATCTGGTGTGATCATCGCTGTACAGTGCAAATGAGCAGTCTGCATCACTACTGCAGAGGGAGTAATTAACTCTCTTACTTTTTGTACCAGATAAACAGCGGGAACCCCCCATTGATAAACAAACAGGTCTTTCTTCCTTCTCAATGCTGGACATGTGAGCTTAACTGTTTCTCTTATGACTTTAAGCCCTGTGGGAGTTGATACCAGACTTAATCCGAACTTCAGAATCAAATCTCTAGCTAAAAGATTCACAGGACAGTTGGATGAGAGAAGAAATCTATGCTGAAGAGATTTAGACCCAGCACTGTTCCCACCAAGATCTGTACACTGAACCCATTCGGCAAAATGCTTATGAACACATTTTCCCAAAGCCCCGGTAGAAAAAGCAAAATCTTTACTCCTAGCTAATGCAGGCGCATTCGAGGTTTTGAAAACAGAGTGTGTAGCCCCAGAATCAACAAGAAAAACCACAGGATTCTTATCAACCAGTAAAGTGAGAGTTGGATACAGTTTAAAAGCACCAGACAAATACTTCACATTATTATGAGCATGTTTGTGTGTATGTGTCTCAGAGGGGTGTGTGGGTGTGTGTGTGTGTGTGTGTGTGTGTGTGTGTGTGTGTGTGTGTGTGTGTGTGTGTGTGTGTGTGTGTGTGTGTGTGTGTGTGACTCAGAGGGCTGTGTGTGCGGGTTTGCTTATCTGTGTGGGTGGGCTCTCAGCCTGGATCGTCTGCTCTCCCTGCATCCACCCCTCCTCATGATGTTGGTCCCGGCTCTTGTGCACGTCTAGTCATCTGTAGCTGTCATCACTTTGCTGGTGGTGTTGGTTGAACTTCTTCAGACACGCCTTTGCCCAGTGGTCCAGAGATTCACAGACGAAGCAGCAGTACTGGTAGGAGGATTTTTTGTAGGGTTGCTGTGATTTCCAGTTACCGCGACCCCTTGCTCGGCCACGTGGGAAATGTTGTCCAGCATTTGTGTTGGAAGCTTAGTTGCTCAAAGCTTGAACCATCGTTAGTTGTGCTTGACGATGTTCATCAGCGAGGGCCTTCTCTTCTGCTTCTTTCTCCTCCAGTCACTTCTGGGTGTTTTTGGCATGTTTACGAAGTTTCCTCAGGCGACAGTCGTTGAGGTCACCACAGGAGATTCCAACAGCCGCTAGGGCATCAGGTAGCAGTCCATTCACGAAGTACTGCCTTATACTTGACTCCCAGTCTCCTATCTCTGCATCCAAGGATGTAGGCTTATCGATACATGAGTTTTCCTTGTGCACTGCGAGCAGTCTTGTATAATAATCTTTGACCCTCTCTGTCCGTTGTTGCTTGCAGGCCCTTATCTTTGCCATGACTATTTTTCTTGGAAAAGCTTTTTTTTATTGTGTCACACAGCTTGTCCAAAGCAGTGTTATATGGAGCGTTGTTCTCATGGTCAAAAGTGGGATGTAAGGGGCGTTGTTCACCCTGTAATTTGGTTTTAACTTTTTCGAAGTTGGTCAGCCCCATGTGAAGGGCTAGAAGCCTACGTAGCTCAGGCCAGGTGAACATGACTTCATGACAGAAAATTTGAATGGCTGTGCTGAATTTTTCACCTCCTTCAACAACGTTGGGGAGATGCTATATGTAGGCCTTCATTTCATCAACAGTCCAAGGACGAAAAACCAGGACTGGTCCAGCGTGGCCTGCAACTTCAATCATGGGGGCCTGCAATGTGATCTCAGCTATTTTCTGGGTCAGTTTGGCCATCTCTGCGTCCAACACTGCTTGTTCAGCTGCCTTTTTCTTTGCTTCTTTGTCCAGCCATCTTTGAGTCACGGCTGCCACGGCAGTAGAGCTGTGTAGGCCTGTGTTAGATTGAGGGAGCTTGTTTGCTTTTTTCCCTTTGACTTTGGCTCCCTTGTCATCAGCAGGTTTGGAATCTGGGTCATTCTTCACTGCTCTGCAGTGTGTAGAAGGCAGGGGAAGGGGAGCATCAGAAAAAGTTGCAGGGTGTTGGCTTTCCTCTGGGTCCCTTTCTCCTCCCTCCTCTTCGACCTCCTCATTGTTGGAACTCTCATAATCTGATGAGCCGGGTTGTGGGGGCAGAGACACGGGGCGAGCTGTAGATCCTCTTGTGGGCTCCGAAATCCAGAAAGAGAAGGATACAAAGATTTTGCACGTTTAGAATTAGTTTCAGACACAGTTTTTTTTTTTTTTTCATTTTTCTTGTCATCATGTTTTTTAAGATTGCTAGGCATTTTTGTTTCAGCAGAATTATCAACATTGTCATAATCAAACATGCACAGTTCTGAGCTTGTTTGTTTTTTATCTCTCCTTTTTGGCTTCCTCCAGCCAAGCCATGAAACGTTTTTATGCTGTTCTATTTGATAAAAATCAGAGATTTCTTTATTGTAGTTTGCGATCTAAGTTTAGATTTGTGTTTTCCTAAACACTCTTGTAACTGAGCCAGCTGATTTAAGCTGAATGACCCCTCCCACCCCTTAGGAAAACCATAGGAGTTTGACCAAACATGCACACACAATAAAACTTCCAGTCCGTAGGCCTTAAGCATAGCCCCACAGCATGAACCGTCCATGCCCTGTGATCTCTCGACACTTGTACTCTGTCCCATACCCGTATTCCCTGTTCTGTCTACAAAGAATAAACCTAGCTTCCAAAGGCTAAGCAGGGTGGCCACCCTTTTGGACTGAGCTATTTTTGTTAAAAACTCACACAGTTTAGGCCCTGAGAAACTAAAAGCTAATAGCTAAACTAACTCTCTGTAAACTTTGCTTACTCTCGTAATTGCAAAATCTAAGTTTAAACATCCCATAAATAAATCACAGTGTTCATGGTATAAAGAATTAGAATTGCTCATGCAATGTTCCAAATCAAAATGCTTTTAGTTTTTGCAACTTTAGCATTAGCTCACCATAATTCTACCGATGGGAAAAGGTCCGTTTTCCTCCAACGATCAGGTCACCTTCCTGAGCCGAAGAGTTAAACCTCAGTTCCAGGGTTAAATGGCATAGAAGAAACAGAAGGAAAAGCCCCTGAGGCGAAGAAAAATAAAGTTTTCCTGTAGCTGAGAAGGTCTCCGGCCCGGTACGGGCTCCAGATCGTTGTTGGTTATTCGTGACGCCAAGATTGTCGTAGAAATATTTATCAAAAGGCAGAAACATGTGAATAAAAATGAAGTGCTGCATGAATGTTCATTGGATGATTTAAAAAAGGCTTTGCAGAGGCAAATAAATATTAAAGGTTGCTATACATCATTACTGTGAACAAACACAATGAAATTAAAAACGCATCTAAAATGGCTTTTTCAGTTTCCAGCACCAAATTCAACACAAATCTTAGAGAATATAAACAGAGTGAGCAGTAATTTTTTTTCAATCAGTGACAAAATCATGCAGAAAATAATTTTTTTCTTTCACTAAATATGCTAGAAATTATTGTACAATCTAGTGAAGCGTAAGTTTTTTTTAATCCGAACAGATGAATAGTTTGTTAGTAGTAGGGCTACATGCTGGTGCAGTTTATTAGTGCTGCTAATCCAACAAGGAGGTCTTGAGTTTGACTCCTGGGCCTTTCTGTATGGTATTTACGTGTTTTCCCCTTACATGCATAGATTTTTCTGGGTACTTTGGTTACAGTTCAGAAAGATATATACTAGGCTAAATGGCAAATTCAAAACTCTGTCCAAGTTAAATGTTATTACAGAATTGTAATTTGATCATCTGTAAAAATTAAAAAAAGTAAAATGGATATTCTTGTTTGATTATTTATACACATGCAATACCTAAGAGAAGCATTTAGGTTGCCCTCAAAAACCCTCCACTTACTCCACCCTGTAAATCCATAGAGACAATAAATGAACATTTATTATCATTACCAAACCTGACCTCCAAGTTAATAAATATCAGTTTATCTGTTTAACAGTGGCTTATTCAGATGACATCATGTCCACACAAAGGTGGCCAGAACAGGGATGTGCACTTTTACAGCTACTGTTGTTGGTGTCTTTCTCACAGTCTAAGGAATCATTGTGCAGACAGAGAGGAGATCCTGAGATCCCTCAGCTGTCTAAAGATGGGGACGTTATTTTGGGGGGAAATTTCTATTTTCACAGCAGCTGGAAGAACAGAGAGAACACTTATACAGAAAAACCTCTGCCTCTGGAATGCATCAGGTGAAGTATAACATATAGTTGCGGGATTATTTTACTGCAGTTTTGTCTGATTAGTTAGTGACTTTGTACAAAACTGTTTTTGTTTCAAAAAATTACAATAACAGTATGTCTTATTATCTACAAAAAAGTTTGAATTTCAGAGAGTTCCAGTTTGCTCAAGCCATGCGTTTTGCCATTGAGGAAATCAATAACAGTACAGACCTACTTCCAGGCATTTCTCTGGGATATAATATTTATGATACATGTGGTTCCATTGTCAGAAGCATAAAAGTTGCACTTGCATTAAACAATGATAACAATAATGTATCTTCAACCTCCGAGGAGCCATGTACCACACCTGTGGCCATAGTTGGAGAAACCTCCTCCTCTCCCAGCACAGCAATAGCTACTGTTCTTGGACCATTTCATATCCCGATGGTGAGTAGGTTTGAGAAAGTAAAAAAGCTAAATATCTAAAATATTTATATTTTAGAAACCTTGTACATGTGAAATTAATATAGCTTTATATTTTAGATATTCACAGTTTATAATTTATTATTTTTTACAGATTTATTTATTTATTTATAATTTTATTTTATTTTAGATCAGCCACTTTGCTACATGTGCTTGTCTCAGTGATAAATCAAAGTATCCATCCTTTCTCAGAACCATACCCAGTGACTATTATCAGGCTAGAGCTCTGGCCCAGTTGGTCAAACATTTCAAATGGACTTGGGTTGGAGCAATTTGTACAAATGATGATTATGGCAATAATGGCATGGCAATATTCACAGATACTGCAGAGCAGCTGGGAATCTGTCTGGAATATTCTATTTCTTTTTTCAGAACAGATTCATCTGAAAAGATAAAAAGGATAATTGATGTAATTAAAGACTCAACTTCAAAAGTTATTGTTGCTTTTGTCTCACACTTGGATATGGATGTGCTCATACATGAGATGTCCCTTCACAATTTGACAGGGTATCAGTGGGTTGGCAGTGAGTCGTGGATTTTTGATTCTCAAATTGCAGCAATGGATAAAAATCACATCCTTGATGGAGCTATAGGACTTTCTATCCCAAAAATACATCTCGTTGGTCTGAAAGAGTTCATGCTGGATGTAAAATCACTGAATTCATCAAATAATGACTTGTTTACAGAGTTCTGGGAGGCATTATTCAGCTGTGAGTTCAAGCAGGTACAATCAGGAGAGACTCAGAAGCAATGCACCGGACATGAGGATCTGACTGGAGTAGAAAACAGCTTCACTGACATGTCCCTCATGCCCATTTTTAATAATGTCTATACTGGAGTGTATTCAGTGGCTCATGCTTTGCACAGTATTCTCAAATGTAATGAAACATGTAACAGTAATATGCAGATCAATCCATTCACGGTGAGTTTAATGTTAAAATTAGGTTTGACAAAAACAAATCATAGACAGAGAAATTAATGTGCATTTTGAAACACAACATAATTTGATTGATGCAGCTTGTAAAATGTATTAAAGCAATGTCAAAAATACATCATAAAAAACAAATATTTTTTCTAAGATTTTGCAGCAACTTTACAAAATTCACTTTAAGACAAAAAATGAATTTGAGTTCTCTTTTAATGAAAATGGAGATCCAGCTGCAAAATATGAGATCATAAACTGGCAGCAAAGAGAAGACGGTATCATAGACTTTGTCACTCTTGGTCTATATGATGCATCATTACCTGAAGATAAACAGCTAATTCTGCAAAATAAGTCTTTGATTTGGGCACAGAAGTCAAACCAGGTAAAATGTTTTGCATTTGTCATTATAATGTTTAACTGTCTTAGACATAAATCCCAGTGTTCCACTACAGTAATTGTATTACATAATCAGCAGTCAAAGTGCAAAATGCTTTTGTTTTTACAGGTTCCTGTGTCTGTTTGCAGTGAGAAGTGTCCTTCAGGAACACGTAAAGTTCTCCAGAAAGGGAAACCTGTTTGCTGCCATGACTGTTTAAGATGTGCAGAGGGAGAAATGAGCAACATCACAGGTTTAGTGCAATTTTATATAAGCATTGGTATTCAAATATTGAGCTAAAAAAGTTGGTATGTGTTATTTCAATGACCAAATTGTGACATTTTAAAAATATTACATAGCTGAATTTGTTTTTAGAGTCTCATCAAGAAATGTTTTATTCAAGATTTCATTGTCACACAGATTCAGATAACAGGATTACAAATTAAGTCTAATTCTGACTTGACTGATGGGCTATGGGATAGTCTGAGCAGGGAGAAAATTTAATGAGTTTGTTATTATGACTGCATTAAGAAAAAAATGAAATCACAAGCAATTTGGCGTTACATGGTAATTTAGTTTTTCCCCAAAATACAATAAGTGGTGGCAGCAGCTAACAATTCCAGTAAAGCTTGAAGCTCTTCCAACAGCAACATCTCAATATTCCTGTGAAAACCATAACTGATTTGGAAAGTGTGTAAATTGTTCTTAAAATAAATTAGTATATTACCAGTCACCACAATTGACCTTAACCTTTGACCCTTTGATGCTCACATCTAATGAGACTGAGTACTACCCTAATGGAGTTACTATGCATATTTATAAGTAAATACATAATTTCTTTCGGGAGATATTGTGCACACAAGACCACCCATGACTGACAGACACAGCACAGTGGACAGAGGCAAAATAAAAAAAAATACAAAAGGTTGTCTTAAAGACCACTTTTAAGAGAAATCTGTGATCTCAATGGGATTTGCCTGGTTAAATAAAGCTAAAATACTGTACATTTGACATATGTGACCCATCACATCAAAATGAGGATTAAATCCAAAAGTGGTATGTGGAGAAACAGGTAGATACAGGGTTTTGATTTAAACATGTTCATATTTGCATTTTGTCAAAATATAATGAATTAATGCTTTATCAATGTATCATTTGAATGAAGCGTCTGGAATACAATCCTAAAAAAAAAATCTGAAGCATTTTTTGAGCATTAGCAACAAAAACCTTGATTTTGAGGAAAAACGCCTTAAAATTTTGAATTTTTCCCTGTGAGCTAGCAATGTTTTTGTTTCTTTCCATCTACAAAATCTTAATATACAAATACTATTTGAGGTTTCTTTTTTACATTGACATCAAAAATTACCCAATAAATTTACATAAAATTAGGATTCAGACCAAACTGTAAAATATCATCGTAACCATCAAGACAAATTAAGTCAAATCTCTGGATAACCTTATGATATCAGAATAATCCAGGTATCAAAATGAAGCTTTTAAATCCAGGAATTTGAAAATTTAATTAGGTCATTTTGACCAGATTTGACTTAATCCTCATTTCGATATGATGGGTCACATGCAACCTTCCTCTTTCTAAAGTTCTAAACAATAGTTTAAACTTTTATACATTGACATCTGTATTTAACAGTGGTAATTGAGCTAAAGCAGGACCTGATGCAAAAAAAAATAGTAATAATTAAAAAAAACTATCCTGCTAGTCCAGTAATTTGTCATTATTAAACAGAAGACCAAATAAATGTACTTTAGGATTAATGTCATATTTATTATGAACAATTGCAGATTCTAACACCTGTGTAAGATGTCCACCAGAATCCTGGTCAAATGACAGAAGAGATACCTGTGTAATAAAAGAAGCTGTTTTTCTGTCCTATGAAGACATCATGGGGATGATTCTCACCGCTGCAGCTTTATTTGGAACATGTATGACGGCTGCTGTAGCTGTGATTTTCTTCAGACACAGGACAACTCCTCTTGTCAGAGCAAACAACTCTGAGCTGAGCTTCCTGCTGCTTTTCTCCTTGACTCTGTGTTTTCTCTGCTCTCTGACCTTCATTGGACGTCCCTCTGAGTGGTCCTGTATGCTCCGTCACACAGCTTTTGGCATCACCTTCGTCCTGTGCATCGCCTGTGTTTTGGGGAAAACTATGGTGGTTTTAATGGCATTTAAAGCTACTCTTCCAGGCAGTAATGTGATGAAATGGTTTGGGCCTACCCAGCAGAGACTCAGTGTTCTTTGTTTAACTTTTGTACAAGTTGTCATCTGTATTCTTTGGTTAACAATTTCTCCTCCATTCCCATCTAAGAACTTTAAGGAATTCAAAGATAAAATAATTTTGGAGTGTGCTCTGGGCTCAGCTGTGGGTTTCTGGTCTGTACTTGGGTACATTGGATTTCTTGCTGTGTTGTGTTTTGTTTTTGCTTTTCTGGCTCGAAAACTACCTGATAATTTCAACGAAGCTAAATTTATCACCTTCAGCATGCTGATATTCTGTGCAGTATGGATCACTTTTATCCCAGCGTATGTCAGTTCTCCTGGAAAATTTAGTGTTGCTGTAGAAATCTTTGCCATTCTTGCTTCTAGTTTTGGACTGCTGATTTGTATCTTCATCCCAAAGTGTTACATCATGTTATTGAAACCAGAAAGAAATACAAAAAAGATGTTGATGGGGAAAGGATCATAAAAAATATATAGAAAATAGAAAACTGTCATAGTAAAAGCATGCATATTCCTGTGATAATTTTGTACTTGAAATATTTTTTTAAATTCTTTTAGTGCATATTTTATTCATTTCTGTAATCACCAACAAATGTTTCTGCTTCATTTCACACATGTGTAGTGGAAAATGACCACTGTTTTACATGCTGTTTCTTCAGTTCATATGTGTATTAGTTTTCTAAAATAAACATGATGCCTTATAAACTACTGTGCTCCAAAGCTCCTAAGAATATCACCTTCACAGAATTCATCAGGGTAATATTGATCTCCTGATCTGTCTTTGGTGCTTGCTTAGCACTGAGAACATGTCCTCACATTTTTCAAGCAAAGTGGGTGGGGATAAAGTGATCCTGTCAAACTAACACACCAATGTGTTAAGTTGGTTTCCCTAATGATGCACACAAAATTGGGCACAGATCTGATCATGTGTGTGTGATTTAGAGCCAACCATGTGCAAAATGGTTGGGGTTAAAATGATCTTAAATTAATACATAAACGTGTTGAGCAGGTCTCCCTGGTGATGCACACAGAATTTTTATTGCAGATCAGATATGGGATTTAGAGCCAACCATGTGCAAAATGGTAGCTGCCGACAGTCTGCCTGCACCCCCTCCCCCCAAGAGCATGTGAATAAAACAGATTTTTGCAAAAATTACAGGATTCTGCTCAAACAGGTGATCATCTGAATTCAGCTGAAGGGGTTGAAATGTATGTTAAATGTAAACACTGAACTAAACAAGCAGATAATTATTTAATTGGCTCTGATTGCACAACAAAGAATCAACATGCTAATAAGTAGCATCCATGTTTAGCTAATTCTATAAACAGCAAGTTGAATGTGATGTCATGTTATATCCACATGTGGGTCACATCTGGGTTGTGAGGAGTTCATATTGGAATCTGATTAAGGCAGCATTTAAAATATAATGCAAAAACATCCAATTTTTGCAAAATAGAAATGGAATTGATCATTAAGACCTGCAGTGTGAATATAGCCTTAAAGTTTTTTTAATCATAAATATCAATATCTATAATATCTTGGGGGTGCACCTGAACAACAACCTCACCTGGAGCAACAACACTACCAGWCTGATCAAGAAGGCACATCAGCGCCTCTACCTCCTGAGACGGCTGCGGCRGGCCGGACTCGGAAGCTCAGTCCTCGCCTTCTTTTACAGATGCACGGTGGAGAGTGTTTTACGCTCCAGCATTATAGTGTGGCATGGATGCTGCACTGTAGCAGAGAGGAAAGCGCTGCAGAGGGTGGTAAAAACTGCACAGAAATTAGTTGGAGCCAGTTTTCCCACCACCACGGACATCTACACCTCCAGATGCAGGAAGAGGGCCACCTGCATCAGGAAGGACCCCTCCCACCCAGCACACACTTTTTGTTCTGCTTCCCTCAGGAGATTGCAGAGCATTAGGTGCAAAACCATCAGACTGAGAAGCAGCTTCATTACAGAAGCTGTGAGACTCAGACTGGAACACGAGACCTCAAAATCAGAACGAAAACAAACTGTAACTGCACATTCAATGCACATGTATTTGCAATTCTGGCATTGCTGCACACATTTCATATCTGATTTTCTTTTTTGTTGTATTTTTCAATTGTAATTTTTTTAATTTTGCAATCTTCTAGTATATTTATTTGTTTTATCTATATTTTTGGATAGACTGGAACCTTGGGTACACAATTTTGTTCCACCACATGTATGTGTGTTGCGAACAACAATAAAACTTCCTTGAATCCTTGAATAATATTAAAATCCAACACTTAACATGGCTATATCGATTTTCAACACAAGTCTACTAAAAACTTAGTGATATGAACAGAGCGACCTGAATTTTTTTATCAGGATTCATGATTGATAATGTCAGAGGCAGGCAATGAGAGTGAACAGAGACTCACGAGACAGAACAAAACCAGTTAAGGTGAGTTTATTGTGCTGGATCAGTTCACAGCTGCTGGACCTGGGAGGAGAGGGAATTGAGATGAGTAACCAAATCCTGATGTGAAGGCTGGCTGATGTAATCTTCGCAGGAGGAGGCAGACTTACAAGTTTGGTGAGCTGGTCCAGGCCTGGGTCCAACAAAGAAGGCAGGACAACTGATCTGTGGTGGTGGCTGGTGTGCTCAGGTGGTGCTTGTGCTGTGACCAATATTTACAGGTGGTAGGTGAGTATTTACAGGCACAGGTGCAGGAGGTACTTCAGGGTTTCACCAGGTTAGTGCAGGGCAGGTCCTCAGGATTTCCTAGGCAGGGAGAAACACAGGAGGGGATCCAGGTGAACTTCACCAAGCACAGGATACACAGAAGACTGATTAATAACTTCAAAAAGTTCTAAATTTACAGGAGAGGCTGAGATACCAGTACCCAAAATGACTGATGAACCAGCACTGGATGGAGGCAGGTAAGGTCCTTAACTGCAGCCAGGGTTAATCAGCTGCAGCTGGCTCAATCAGCTGCTAGGCAACGGTAATTGAGAAACTGCAGACAGAACTCCACCAGTACTCCCCTCTTAATATACCTCCAGGTGACCAAAGCCTCTTCTCCGGGTGGTCTCTGAAAAAAAGCAGAGATGAAGGCCAGATCCAAGATGGGGGACCCTGAGATCCAGGACCTCTCTTCTGGACCATAACCCTCCCCGTCAACCAGAAACTGCATCCCCCGTCCCCTGCGTCGAACATCCAGGATCTTGTTTACTGTGTAAGCTGATTATTGAAGATGCGTGGGGGAGGAGGGGGGTCAGCAGGTGGGTTCAGAGGACTCTCAGAAACCTCCTTAATATGAGAGACGTGGAAATTGGGTTGAATCTTCATGGTGGAAGGGACTTGTAACCTGACAGCTGATGGGTTAATGATGTGTGTGATGGGAAAGGGACCAATGAAGCGAGGGGCGAGTTTTCGGGGCACATGCAGGCAGATGTCTCTTGTTGAAAGCAAACCCTTTGACCAACTTGGTATCTGGGGGCAGAAGAACGGCACTTGCCTGCATACATTTTGTTTCATCCCACTGTTTGTAAGAGGGCCTGGGTGGTCTGCCTCCACATCCTGCGGCATCATTGGATGTGTATCTGTACCGAGGGAACCAAGACATCCTGTTCTCTTTCTGGAAACAGATGAGGAGCATAACCCAGAGAAATCTTGAATGGTGACAATCCTGTGGCTGAGGAAGTGTGGGAGTTGTGAGTATACTCAATCCAGGTGAGGTGTTTGCTCCAGGTGAGGTGTTTGCTCCATGAATGTGGGTTGTTGTTAATGACACATGTAAGTGCTACCTCCTGTTCCTGATTGCGCCTTTCAGTTTGGCCATTGGATTGTGGATGATAACCAGACGTGAGGCTGAAGCTGGCACCTAATGCTTTGCAAAAAGCCCTCTATACTTGAGATATGAATTGTGGACCTCTGTCTGAAACTGTGTCAGTGGGTATGCCATGAAGTCGAAAAACGTGTAAAACCAGAAGTTGTGCAGTCTCAAAAGTTGATGGGAGTTTGGCTAAGGGAATGAAATGAGCGACCTTAGAGAAACGATCAATAATAGTCAGAATAGTGGTTTTGCCATCAGAGGGTGGGAGGCCTGTAATGAAATCTAATGTGATTTGAGACCATGGCCTACTTGGTGAGGGTAATGGTTGCAATAATCCTGCTGGAGGTTGATGCTGTTCTTGTTTCGTGCGCAGGTGGAGCAGGCAGCCACACACTCTTTAATGTCCTTATACATAGATGACCAGCAAAAATATTTTTGAAAATGCAAACATGCGATTAATGCCTGGATGACAGGAAAACCGGTGACAGTGGATCCAATCCAAAACCTTGGTCTTGATGGATGACGGAACAAAAAGTGTACTTACTGGTTCGGTGCATGGGTCAGGTTCTGTTTGTTGTGCCTGGATGACGTCCTACTCGATGGACCAGGTGAGGGATCCCATGACACAGGTTGGTGGCAGGATGGTAGTTTCAGACTTGGGTAAATGTGAAGAAGTGAACTGTTGAGACAAAACATCTGGTTTGACATTTCTTGAACCTGGTATGTATGTGACGGTAAAGTTAAACCTGGCAAAAAAGAGTGACCAGCAGGCTTGCCTGGGATTGTGGTGTTTAGCATTCTAAAATGTACGATTTATGGTCTGTCCAGATGAAAAAAGGACATCTAGCACCCTCCAACCAATAGTGCCATTCTTCTAGAGCTAGCTTGATGGCCAACAGTTCCTTGTTACCAACATCATAGTTTTGTTCAGATGTGGAAAGTCGTTTAGAGAAGAAGGCGCAGTGCTGAATCTTGTTATCTGACTCAAATCTTTGTGAAAGGACTGCCCCCACACCAGAGTCCGACGTATCAACCTTAATGAACTGTTTGACATCTAAGTGCAGAGGAAAAAGCTTTTTTAACTTAACAAAAGCCACTTCTGTCTCAAGGGCCCAGATAAAATCACGGAGGGTAGAGGTGAGTTATGCGAGTTGTGCTGCAACCTAGCTATAGTTTGACAAACCTCCTGTAAAAATTGGTAAAACCAAGAAACCATTGGAGTTGTTTTCTGTCTTTAGGTGTGGGCTAATCAGTGACTGCCTTGGTCTTTTGGGGGTCGGTTCTATACTGGCCTTCAAAAATAAATCCCAAGAATGAGACTGACGGCATGTGGAACTCGCATTTTTCAGCTTTTACAAAAAGTTGATTTTCTAACAGTCTTTGGAGGACGGTCCGAACGTGTACCTTGTGCTGTTCCAGGTTCTGCGAATAAATCAGAATGTCGTCAGATAGACAAACACAAATACATTCAAGAAGTCTGAAGACATCATTTATTAGGTCCTGGAACACGGCGGGTGCATTGGTCAAGCCAAAAAGGCATAACTAAATATTCAAAGTGCCCTAATGGTGTCTTAAAAGCTGTTTTCCATTCATCCCCTTCTTTAATACGAACCAGGTGGTAAGCATTGCATGAGTGTAGTTTGGAAAGCACTGTGGCAGAATGCAGTTCTTGAACTGAGTCTATTAAAGGTAATGGGTATTTGTTTTTCACGGTGATATTATTTAGCCCCCGGTAATCAATACACGGCTGAAGAGACTTGTCTTTTTTCACTGAAAACAAATCCTGCCCCTACTGGAGAGGTAGAGGGGCGGATGATGCCAGAGGCCAGGGACACTTCAACATAATTTTTCATAGCTTCCTTTTCTGGGCCTAATAGATTGTACAACCTGCTGGATGGTAATGGGGTTCCAGAGATGAGTTCGATTGAGCAGTCATAGGATATGTGTTGAGGTAATGAGAGAGCTCTCTGTTTACTAAAGACCAATGCCAGGTCGTGATAAATAGGAGGAACTTTAGAGAGATCAATGGCTTTGGCAATATCTGCTTCTTTGCTTTTACTGTTAACTGTTGGAATGGCAGAACGGAGGCAAGTACTGAGGCAAAAATCACTCCAGACATCAACCCTTTCTTAGACCAGTTTATAACAGGATTGTGTTTAACCATGGAAAACCAAGAATCATTTGCTGAGAAGGAGAGTCAAAAATGAAACTCACCCAGTTCATGGTGGTTACCAGAGATGATGAAGATCAGAAACCTTGTGTGTGATTCGGGTCAAGTTATGTCCAGTTACACCAGAAACAGCCAAACGTGGGTCGATGAGTTGAGTGGGGATGTCCAACTGTCTGAAGATGTCTGAAGACAAAAGGTTTTGTTCAGCTCCAGAGTCTATGAGGGCGGAGATAGACATTCTCTTTATTGTTGGTCAGCATAGCTGGGAGTGAAAGTCAGGAGGCAGAGGATAGTAGGGAAGACCTCGCCGGAACTTCTGCATCTACCGGTGGACTCACCAGTTTCCCTTTGCCGGGCAAGTGGCGACAAAATGTCCCTTTATCCCATAGTACAGGCAGACCTTGGTATTGAACCATCATTGTTTCTCTTCAGGAGTCAGCCGAGTTCTGCCGATCTGCATGGGTTCAGGCTCGGTTGAATGTTCGACCACTGACGGGAAGGAGTCAGAAGAAAGATCCTAGGTGCGTAGTGGAATGTAGAATCTCTGGGACTCTGGTACTTGTAGTCCTTTCTCCATTCTCTCATGTGATTATCGATCCTGATCACCAATTTGATGAGTTCATTTAAGCTGTCTGGTTCATCTCTGTAGGACAGTTGATCCTTCATCTGTTCAGAGAGAATTTGTAAATATACTTTTCAAAGCCAATGTATCCCAACCTGACTCAGCAGCGATGATGCAGAAATCGACTGAATGTTCTGCTACACTCTTGCTTCTCTTGACATAATCTCAGTCACTTTGCTGCCTCCTCCTGCTGTAGAGGGTGATCAAAAACACGTTTAAACTCCGTGATAAATTGCGGAAAGGTTAGAGAATCAATGGGATGAGACTGACGAAAAAACTGAAACGATCGTAGCCCTTTGCCTTTTGGAGCTGAGATCAGGTAAAAAGACAAAAAGAAAAAAAGATCAGGTAAGAAATCTTTGCTCTATGCGAGGAATATAATGATGGTGCACGACTGAATGCAAGCTCACATTGAAGTAAGAATCCACCACAAAAATCAGGGTTACATTCAAACAGCTCAGAAGGTCTAAAATCTGGTTCTCGGGGAGGAAGGGTGGGTGTAGATGGAGAGGGCTGAATGGTCTGAAGTGCTGGTGGTGAAACAGTAGTTATTGAATTTTGCTTGACATGGATAGCTTAAGTTCCCGACGAACTTGGTCCATCTGCATGCTGGAGGTTAGTTGGTGCTGGCTGATCTGTTGAAGGTGGGACTCATTGTTATCGATTCTCTGGACTTGGGTCTGCAGAAAAAGTTGAGTTTGTTCACTCTGAATTGCCTTGAGACATTATGGTAGGTGGCTGGTTCATACCATCAGGATTCATGATTGATAATGTCAGAGGCAGGCATTGAGAGTGAACAGAGACTCATGAGACAGAACAAAAACAGTTAAGGTGAGTTTATTGTGCTGGATCAGTTCACAGCTGCTGGACCTGGGAGGAGAGGGAATTGAGATGAGTAACCAAATCCTGAGGTGAAGACTGGCTGACATAATCTTCGCAGGAGGAGGCAGACTTACAAGTTTGGTGAGCTGGTCCAGGCCTAGGTCCAACAAAAAAGGCTGGGCAACTGATCTGTGGTGGTGGCTGGTGTGCTCAGGTGGTGCTTGTGCTGTGACCAATATTTACAGGTGGTAGGTGAGTATTTACAGGCACAGGTGCAGGAGGTACTTCAGGGTTTCACCAGGTTRGTGCAGGGCAGGTCCTCAGGATTTCCTAGGCAGGGAGAAACACAGGAGGGGATCCAGGTGAACTTCACTAAGCACAGGATACACAGAAGACTGATTAATAACTTCAAAGAGATCTAAATTCACAGGAGAGGCTGAGATACCAGTACCCAAAATGACTGATGAACCAGCACTGGATGGAGGCAGGTGAGGTCCTTAAATGCAGCCAGGGTTAATCAGCTGCAGCTGGCTCAATCAGCTGCTAGGCAACGGTGATTGAGAAACTGCAGACAGAACTCCAACATTTTTCAGGCAATCAGTGATAAAACCATGTAGATTATTGTTGTTTTTATTCACTTCGAATGATAGAAATATTTCTAGAACTTATGAAGAATGAGTTTTTATTTATTTTTTCATCTAAACAGCTCAACAGTTTGTTAGCTGCAGGGCTACATGCTAGTGCACTTTGTTAGCACTGTAGTATCACAACAAGGAATTGGGTTTGGCTCCCGCCATTCTGTGTGGTATTTGCATGTTCTCCCCTTGCATGCATTATTTTGTTTTGTTTTGCTTTGTTTTGTTTTGTTTTTCTCTGATATTCTGGTTTGATTCTACAGTCAATTCAGAAAGATTTATGTTAGGTTAACTGGCAAATAAATTATAAACTCTGCCAATGTACTGTAAAAATAACGTCTTTCTAAAAATAAAATACATATTTTTGTTTGATTATTTTAACACAGGTAATACCTAACAGAAGCATTTAGGTTGCCCTCATAAACCCTACATTTACTCCACCCTGTAAATCCATGGAGACAACACAACAGCATTACCCTCATCAAACTGACCTCCAAGTTAATAAATATCAGTTTGGATTATGGTTCTTGGAGTGTAGCACAGTGGCTTATTCAGATGACATAATGTCCACTCAAAGGTGGCCAGAACAGGGATGTGCACTTTTACAGCTACTGTTGTTGGTGTCTTTCTCACAGTCTAAGGAATCATTGTGCAGACAGAGAGGAGATCCTGAGATCCCTCAGCTGTCTAAAGATGGAGACATTATTTTGGGTGGAATTTTCTATTTTCACAGCAGCTGGAAGAACAGAGAGAACACTTATACAGAAAAACCTCTGCCTCTGGAATGCATCAGGTGAAGTATAACATGTAAATGAGTGATTATTTCACTGCAGTTTTGTCTGATTAGTTTATGACTTTGTACAAAACTGTTTTTGTTTCAAAAATTTATAATATCAGTATTTTTTATTTGCCTGCAAAAAGTTTGAATTTCAGAGAGTTCCAGTTTGCTCAAGCCATGCGTTTTGCCATTGAGGAAATCAATAACAGTACAGACCTACTTCCAGGCATTTCTCTGGGATATAATATTTATGATACATGTGGTTCCATTGTCAGAAGCATAAAAGTTGCACTTGCTTTGAACAATGATAACAATAATGTATCTTCAACCTCCGAGGAGCCATGTACCACACCTGTGGCCATAATAGGAGAAACCTCCTCCTCTCCCAGCACAGCAATAGCTACTGTTCTTGGACCATTTCATATCCCAATGGTGAGTAGGTTTGAGAAAGTTAAAGTTTTTAAACTCAGCTCATTTGTTTTGTTTTTAAATAGTTTTTATTTAGATACGTACTTCATTACTTTATTTCTTTAAAAAATATTTTTTTCATTTAGATCAGCCACTTTGCTACATGTGCTTGTCTCAGTGATAAATCAAAGTATCCATCCTTTCTCAGAACCATACCCAGTGACTATTATCAGGCTAGAGCTCTGGCCCAGTTGGTCAAACATTTTAAATGGACTTGGGTTGGAGCAATTTGTTCAAATGATGATTATGGCAATAATGGCATGGCAATATTCACAAATACCGCAGAGCAGCTGGGAATCTGTCTGGAATATTCTATTGCTTTTTTTAGGACAGATTCATCTGAAAAGATTCAAAAGATGATTGATTTAATCAAGGCCTCAACTTCAAAGGTTATTGTTGCTTTTGTCTCACACTTGGACATGGCTGTACTCATACATGAGTTGTCCCTTCACAACTTGACAGGGTACCAGTGGGTTGGCAGTGAAGGTTGGATTTCTGATACTCAATTTGCAGCAATGGACAAAAATCAAATCTTAAATGGAGCTATCGGCCTGTCTATCCCAAAATCACATGTTAGTGGTCTGAAAGAGTTCATGCTGGATGTAAAGTCACTGATTTCATCAAATGACTTGTTTACAGAGTTCTGGGAGGCATTATTCAGCTGTAAGTTCAAGCAGGTACAATCAGGAGAGACTCAGAAGCAATGCACTGGACATGAGGATCTGACTGGAGTAGAAAACAGCTTCACTGACATGTCCCTCATGTCCATCCTTAATAATGTCTATACTGGAGTGTATTCAGTGGCTCATGCTTTGCACAATATTCTCAAATGTAATATAACATGCAACAGTGATGTGCAGCTCGATCCAGTTACGGTGAGTTTAATGTTAACATTAGGTATGACAAATACATTTCATAAACAGAGAAAATAATGTGCATTTTGAAACACAAAATAATTGACTGACGCAGTCTTTTAAATTTAATAAATCAATGTCAATAAACGATCTCTTTTAAGATTTTGCAGCACCTTTATAAAATTCGCTTTAAGACAAAAAATGAACTTCAAGTCTCATTTAATGAAAATGGTGATCCAGCAGCAAAATATGAGATCATAAACTGGCAGCAAAAAGATGATGGCATAATAGACGATGTCACTGTTGGTTTTTATGATGCATCACTACCTGAAGACAAACAACTAATTCTGCAAAAAAAGACTTTCTTTTGGGCACAGAAGTCAAACCAGGTCAAATTTATTGCACTTTGTGATGCTACTGTTGACAATATTAGACACAAACTACAATGTTCCATAAGATAAGTAGTAGTCAAAGTAAAAAAATGCTTATTTTGTTTCTTAGTTTTGTTTTACAGTGACTGCATATTTCATGCTGGTTTTGTTCTTGTAGGTTCCTGTATCTGTTTGCAGTGAGAAGTGTTCTCCAGGAACACGTAAAGTTCTGCAGAAAGGAAAACCAGTTTGCTGCCATGACTGTTTAAGATGTGCAGAGGGTGAATTGAGCAACATCACAGGTAATGTTTGATTGCAATAATTTAAAGTTTTGTTTTACCAGAGAAAAAAAGTCTCATAATATTAAATGAATGTATAATTTTAAAAGTATGCTTTACCTAGACATTATGTAGGTAAGGTCCTGTTTGGTTGAATTCAGGGCTCTGTATGGGCTAGTCATAAATTTCTACACTAAACTGATCAAACCATCTGTTTATACTCACAAGTATAAATACATGAAGGTAGGGTTTTGTCCTTAGGCCTTTTAGTATCGAACAAAGAAGTAGGTGTGTGTTTGTTTAATCAATAGAAAATTTATAATATTTTAAAAATAGAGTGCTGAGTGTGACTCAGATTTATTTTAAAAGTGTCTTGTATAAGGTTTAAAAGTTTAAAGAGTCAGATGTTCGAACAGAAATTAAGTCTAATTCCACCTGGACTGCTGAGTTTTGTGGTAGTCTGAGCACACGGGGGGGTGGGGGTAAACAAATGAGTCCTCTACAACAAATGTTTCATTCACAAACAATTTGCCATTACATGGTAATTTAGTGTTTCCCCAAAGTACTAAAGTGGTGGCAGCTGCTCACTGTAACACTTCCAGTACAGCCTGGAGCTCTTCCAGCAGGAAAGTCTCAGTATATTTGCATGAAAGCCACAACTGATAATAAATGTGGGATGAGTTTTCATTGTAGTGTCTTTAAATAAATGTAGCAAAACAGATTCCACAATTCCAGTGACTTTGGAATGATTTAACATAACAGCAATCCAATTTGTCTGGTTAGAGGTTTTTTTTTTAATTCCTAAATGTAGTTGCTATAAACTATGGAAGAGGATTAGGGCCACAGAGAATACCTGGACTGCTGAGTTTTGTGGCAGTCTGAGCGCGCGGGGGGTGGGGGTGGGGTAAACAAATGAGTCCTCTACATAAATAAATAAATTATATTCTACATAATAAATAAATAAATAAATAAATAAATAAATAAATAATTTTTTCCTGAGTTCTCGTTCTTTTTCTCAGAATTCTGACAGTCTGAATTATTTATTTATTTTTCCTCTGTGGCTCTTATACTCATCTGTACAAAACAATATCTACAAAAGGTAATGCATTACTTTGTCTTACCCTTTCCACATTACATACATCCCTGCTAATGATCAGAACAATATTTTAATTTTTTTATACATTATCATCAATGAAATTATCAGTGTTAGAAAAAAACAAAACAAAAATCCGTTACTTCAGTTTAATGCCATGCTTATTATGAACAATTGCAGATTCTGTCACCTGTGTAAGATGTCCACCAGAATCCTGGTCAAATGACAGAAGAGATGCCTGTGTAATAAAAGAAGCAGTTTTTCTGTCCTATGAAGACATCATGGGGATGATTCTCACCGCTGCGGCTTTATTTGGAACATGTATGACGGCTGCTGTAGCTTTCATTTTCTTCAGACACAGGACAACTCCTCTTGTCAAAGCAAACAACTCTGAGCTGAGCTTCCTGCTGCTTTTCTCCTTGACTCTGTGTTTTCTCTGCTCTCTGACCTTCATTGGACGTCCCTCTGAGTGGTCCTGTATGCTCCGTCACACAGCTTTTGGTATTACCTTCGTCCTCTGTATCTCCTGTGTTTTGGGGAAAACAATGGTGGTTTTAATGGCATTTAAAGCTACAATTCCAGGCAGTAATGTGATGAAACTGTTCGGGCCTACACAGCAGAGACTCAGTGTTCTTTGTTTAACTTTCATACAAGTTGTCATATGCATTTTATGGCTGACAATTTCTCCTCCGTTTCCATCTAAGAACTTTAAGGAATTCAAAGATAAAATCATTTTGGAGTGTGATCTGGGTTCAGCTGTGGGTTTCTGGTCTGTACTTGGGTACATTGGACTTCTTGCCTTGTTGTGTTTCATTTTTGCCTTTCTGGCACGAAAACTACCTGATAATTTCAACGAAGCAAAATTTATCACCTTCAGCATGTTGATATTCTGTGCTGTATGGATCACTTTTATCCCAGCATATGTCAGCTCTCCTGGAAAATTTAGTGTTGCTGTAGAAATCTTTGCCATTCTTGCTTCTAGCTTTGGACTGCTGATTTGTATATTCATCCCAAAGTGTTACATCATGTTAATGAAACCAGGAAGAAATACAAAAAAGACTATGATGGGGAAAGGATCACACAAATAAAAAAGGAGAGAAAACTGTCAAAGTAAAAACATGCAGATTGCTGTGATTATTTTAAATTTTATTTAATATTTTGGTAACTTACAAGTGGTGAAAGATGCTGTCAGCCTGAAGAAGGAGTCCTATTGGGTCTTTTTGGCCTGTGGGAGTCCGAAATCTGCTGATAGGTATTGGCAGTCAAAGTGGATTGTGGATCAGGTTGTAGGGATATGCTGTTTTGTCGATGTTACGGACAATGCTATATCATAAATACCTCGTAATTATTAGCATAACAAAGGGGCACCACCTGTTTATTTCAGGAAATAATTCATTGATTTTAAATCAGTCTTCATTACTGAGTAGTGAATTCTATCATTTTCAAGACATAACCCAATAAATGACGCACAGACAAACGGAATTTCATAATATACCCTATATTAAAAATGATTCAGAGGTCACAATACAACAGATTATTTGGGCAGACAGAAAATCTTATCATCAAAGCCTTGAGGTTTAATTAATAAACATTAATGTCAGTCACAATAATAAGCTAGTATCTTTCCCCTGAGTCACTTTCTACTCTACACTCAAAAAGATTATAAGAAGCTTGAAGGTTAATAAAAAG
>NW_013952758.1:478902-489105 GCF_001266775.1 Austrofundulus limnaeus | reverse complement strand
GATTAAAACACATTGTTCACATGATTGAGTCACGTAGAAAATACAATGATTTTTTTTTTTTTATATCCGAATAAAATATAAACAGGAGAACATACATCAGTGGTGTAATTATAAAACCAGTCCTTTGAGGGCGCTGTAACACCATAGATGAGGTGGTATGTAAACAAGGTCTTTGATGCAAATGTATGTAAAAAACTCAGCAGGAAATCCAGCTTCAAAGGCCTTTCTCTCACTTAGCAGAACCCATTCTGCTAGACTTTGTGTCTGCTAAACCTTTGAGTCCTTTTGTGATAAGCGGCCATGTTGAGTACATCAAAGAGTTCTCACCGTACTCAAACAACAGGAGGTCTCTGTCGCATCCTGTCGTTATCTTACCAGTCGTAGATAGTAAACAATGGTTTTGGAGGTAAATGAATCAAATCACTCTTGTCTCAGTAGGCATGAGACAGAATGATGCTTAGAGGCCACAGTCTTGAGGTAAACGAAGTTTGGATTTGACATTCCAATCCAAGTTATCGCTACAAGGTTGTCACTGAAGCAAAAACTCAGGTGTGGGAGGAGTTCGGAGAGGCCATGGAAAACAACTTCTGTACGAATTTGAGGCAATTCTGGTCAACCAGCCAACGTCTCAGGTGAGGAAAGTGGTTCGCCACCAACACTGTTTATGGTGGGTATGGTGTACTGTTGACCTCAACTCGAGATGTTGTGTCGGTGAGGAGAATACTTAGAAGACCTCCTCAATCCCACCAGCATGTTTTCCCATGAGGAAGCAGAGCCCAGGGACCCTGGATCGGACTCTCCAATATCTGGTGCCGAGGTCACTGAGGTGTTTAAAAAGCTCCTCGGTGGTAGGGCACTGGGGGTGGATGGCATTCGCCCGGAGTTCCTTAAGGCTCTGGATGTTGTGGGGTTGTGTTCATTGACGTGACTCTACAATATTGCATGGACATCGGGGGCAGTTCCTTTGGATTGGCAGACCGGGGTGGTGGTCCCCCTATTTAAAAAGGGGGACCTTAGAGTGTGTTCCAACTATAGGAGGATCAGACTTCTAAGCCTCCCTGGTTAGTTCTATTCAGGGGTCCTGGAGATGAGGGTCCGTCAGATGAATTTCAGATTCAGGAAGAGCAGTGTGGTTTTTGTCCTGGTCGTGGAACAATGGACCAGCTTTACACCCTCAGCAGGGTCCTGGAGGATGCATGGGAGTTCGCTCAACCAGTCTACATGTGTTTTGTGGACTTGAAGAAGGCATTCAGCCGTGTCCCTTGGGGAATCCTGTGGGAGTACTCCAGGAGTATGGTGTGTCATGCCCTTTGATACGGGCTGTCAGGTCCYTATATGACCGGTGTCAGAGTTTGGTTCACATTGCCGGCAGTGTTGCCAGATCTCGCGACAAAAACAAGCAACCAGCTCTATGAAAACAAGCCCAAAATAAGCCCAACTGGAACCCCCCCCCCCCACATTGTGTAAATAGAGGTAAATTGTAACAGTACTGTATTAATGTATACATTTATTATTGCATTATAAATAAGCAACAGCAAAATTATGATAAAAATGACCATAAAAATTAACTTTAATTGTTTGAATAATTTAAAATTTTTTAATTACATATACGTTTAATCTCTAATCATAAGAAAAGTGCATTTTTCAGCTGAATGAAAGTACAGTCAAGTCAAGAAAAACTCCCAAAAACTTTTCGTGTGCTCTTTTTTCCTCATTATTATATTTTTCCCCTCTTTCCTGACTTACTGCAACTCATTCTCACTTTGCTTTGTCACTTACTGTATATCCAGAGGTGAAGAAGTAGTTTTTGCTGATATTATGACAAAAAATGGTTCTGGCTCATATTGTTCTCTCCCATTCAATTCATGCAATTAATTCAGCAAATTCCAAACAAATTAAAACTTATCATTATTTTACTGTACTGTACTTGTATCCCAATGCAAGCAGTGTTTTTTATTTATTTTTTTATGTCTGTACACCACCTGTATATAATGTCCCAGTCCATTAAATCAATCGCACTAACTCCCACTGTGCAGAGTTCTGAACCGGTCCTGAAGCAGTTTTTTTTTCAAGCTGTGTTGTGTTATTGAACATAATAACATTCAACACAGCTAAATATTCTCTCTTTGCTTTTAATTGGGATATTTTGTAACAAGCAGACATTAAACATAGCAGTGCAGGTTTTGAAGGCTGACTGCATCATGCTCCGGAGCAAGGGGAGAGAAGAGCAGAGACTCCAGCACAGCTCAGGCAGTTCAGAAACTCTTTGGAATGAGGAAAAACTATAAGCAGATTAAGTCGTGTTTTAGACTGTCTAGTGTCTATTGCTAATGGATCTATTCTGACACAAAGTGCAGACATGACTCTGGTTCTGAATGACGACTTTTCAGCGAGCAGCTGCTCTCCCCTCCTCCCAGTACTGCTGGACCATAGCTATTGCCTGTTTCCCCCAGCTCTGGTGTGTGTGTTTGAAGTGTGCCAACGCAACTCGGGCAGGAGTGAAAACCAGGAAACGAGGGAGTGGGAGGGACAAACCCACTACACTTGTGTTTTGCTTAACTGTGGGGAGCAGAGTTAAGTATTTCATTCAGAAAGAAAGATAACTCCAAAATAAGCAACTCACATTTAAAAATAAGCCCAAAAAACGCAACCTGTGACTCATGGAATTTACAAGCGACTTTAGAAAATAAGAAGCCCAAAGTCGCTTACAATAAGCAGACCTGGTAACACTGATTGCTGGTAGTAAGTCAAACTTGTTTCTTGTGAGTTGGACTCCACCAAGTTTGCCCTTTGTTACATATCTGCTATTTCGCAGATGCTGTGGTCCTATCGGCTTCATCAGACGGTGATCTCCAGCTCTCATTGGAGAAGTGCACAGCCGAGTGTAAAGCGGCCGGGATGAGGATAAGTACCTCCAAACCCGAGACAATGGTCTTGAGCCAAAAAGGGTAGGGTGCCTTCTCTGGGTCGGGAAATAGGTCCTGCCCCAAGTGGAGGAGTTTAAGTATCTCAGGGTCTTGTTCATAAATGAGGGAAAAATGGAGCGGGAGATTGATAGGCAGATTGGTGCTGTGTCTGCAGTGATTCTGGCATTGTATCGATCTGTTGTGGTAAAGCGAGAACTGAGGCAGAAGGCGAAGCTCTTAGTTTACCGGTCTTTCTACATTATTTTGTTCAAGGGTCCTCCCCAGTGCCTCTTTTGTTTGCCTCCAGAAGGTCATGCAGTGTCTGAAGTGATGATTGACAGAGGGGACAGAAATCTCCTACTCCTGGGAGGGAAAAAGAGGTGGTAAGTAGCCCAATAATGCTTTGAAAGGAGTCAAACCGGTGGCAGATGATGTGTGTGTGTTATGGACTTACTCAATCCAGGCAATCTGTGATGCTCAAGTAGAGGAATTATTGTCAATGACACAGTGAAAAGCTGCTTATAGTTCTTGATTTGCTCTTTCAGATTGGTCATTTGTTTGTAGATGGTAACCAGAGGATAAACTTACAGAAGCTCCAAGCGCATAGCAGGATTTCCAGACATGACACACAAACTAAGGTCTTCTGTTGGAGACAATGTCATGGGGGATGCCATGCAGACAAAAAAACATATTGGACCAGTATCTGGGTGGTTTCGAAAGCTGAGGGGTGTTTGGTTAAAGGCACAAAATGGACGGCTTTGAAAAATCGGTCTATGATGGTGAGAATACAAGTTTTACCTTCAGAGATGGAGGTAGACCAGTGACAAAATCCAATGAGATGTGGGACCAGGGACGACCAGGGACAGGAAGAAGTTGGAGCAGACCAGGTAGAGGTTGATAAACAGATTTGTTTTGAGTACAGGTGATGCAGGCAGCCACAAACTCCTTGATGTCTTTGTAGAGGTTGGGCCACCAAAAATGTCTCTTGATGAAAGGAATCATCCAGTTAACCCCTGGATGACAGGAGAATCTGGCCTTGTGGACCCAAGTGAGGACCCTGGAAACAACTGATCTGGGAACAAACAGGCGATTAGGAGGGCCAGTACCTGAATCGGGGTCATTTTGTTGTGCCTGAAGGACCTCGTCTTTGATCCTCCATGTAGCTGCTCCGATGATGCATGATGATGGGAGGTCAGTCTCACAGGTCTTGAGGTGAGCTGAGGAGGAAAACTGATGAGAAAGGGTGTCTGGTTTTACATTTTTAGAGCCTGAATGGTATGTAATGTTGAAATTAAAGCGGGAGAAAAATAATGACCATCTGGCTTGTCTTGGGTTTAATCTTTTTGCTTGTTGTAAATACGCGAGATTCTTGTGGTTGGTCCAAATGAGAAAAGGTACCTCAGTCCCCTCCAGCCAATGCCTCCACTCCTCTAAAGCCATTTCAATAGCCAGGAGTTTGCGGTTGCCCACATCATAGTTCATTTCGGAGGAAGAAAAATGGCGTGAAAAAAAGCACATGGGTGCATGTGGTTATCTGCAGTGGAGCATTGGGAGAGAACGGCTCCAGCCCCAGAATCTGAGGTGTCCACTTCAACAGTAAATTGCTGCTGGGGGTCAGGATGAGTCAAAAATAGGAACAGATGAAAAAAGTTCTTTCAACTTACAAAAAGCATTCTCAGCCTCAGGTGTCCAGGAGAAGGTGCAAAGGGTAGAGATGAGTCTTGTAAGAGGTGCCACCACTCGACTGTAGTTTCTGATGAATCTCCTATAGAAGTTTGTGACACCCAGGAAACATTGGGCCTCATGCAAGAACATGTTCATATTCTTATCCTAAATTTCTCTTACTTTTGTTCGTACAAAGGGTTCGTACGAACATGTCACGTCAGATTCAACAAACTCTTCTATCTTCAGGAAAAGTGCGTAAATGAGCTGCGTAAATTTCACCTGTTCATATCAGCTGCTCATGCACGCGAGAGGAGATTAGCATAATTACCACCCCAAAAACACCATATAAGGCTATGATTCCTGCCTCAGATACAAGGAAGTGTCCATTCATGAAAATGGCAGCGAAAAGTAAAAAGAAAAACTTAAAGAGTTCAGAGATTGAAGTCCGTCTGTCCGAGATCCAGAAAAGAAAATCTGTCATTTTTAGCAGGTCAGCTGTGGAATAAAAAAGAGCTGCTAAAAGTATAAACAACTGTGTTAAATCATTTTCATTTATTCAGAAGCCGCAGCGCAGCGCACCGTGCCCCCCGCGCGCGCTGCGGTGCTCTCAGATGCGGGTTTGAAATAAGCATTTTAAAATGTTTTCAAAATATGTCTGGCACTTTGAAGAAAACCCAGGACTCGCTGGAGGGATTGTGTACCCCCTCTGGTCTGGGAACGTCTCGGAGTCCCCCAGGACGAGCTGGAAAGTGTCTCTGGGGAGAGCGCGGGGTCTTTCTCCTGCTGCCCCCACCCCCCCACCGCCGCACCTGATAGCGGATAAGCCGGCTGGAGGGACAATTTATATTGTTAGTCTAAATTATTACATTTAAAATTATAACTCTAGATCAAGCAGAATAACTTATTGTCAACATAATTATGGAGTGTGATTTATTTTCAACTCAAAATATCTTCAAACTAATGAAATATAAAGTTATTAGGGAGAAAACCCGTCTGGATAACAGCAGACTGAATGCTCGTAAAATATACGACAGGTCTGGACCACTCGTAAATTTTGTTCGTATCTGAAAAAAATCGTAGAATACGAAAACATTGGTGAATGCCACAAATTTTCCTAAATCACTCGTACGCACAATTTAAGAACAAATCTGTGCGTACGAACGGTTCTTGCATGAGGCCCATTAATCCTTCTCAGGATCAATGTGAACCTGCCCACTCTCAAAAATCAAACTCAAAAAAGTGATGGATGGAACATAAAACTTGCATTTTTCAGATTTAACAAACAGTTGATTTTCCAAGAGTCTTTGTAAAACTTTTCTTACATGATGAGAGTGTTGATGGGGGTCCTTGGAATAGATCAAGATGTCCAGGTAAACAAAAACAAACTGTTTGAGTAGGTCATGGAAGATGCMATTAACAAGAGCTTGAAAAACTGCTGGAGCATTCGTGAGACAAAACGGCATCACCAAATACTCGAAATGCCCCAAAGGAGTTCTGAATGCGGTTTTCCACTCATCCCCTTGTCTAATACAAATCAAATGGTAAGATTTTGCAAGTCTAGTTTTGTAAAAATGGTGGCCCATTGAAGCTGTTCAAATACAGAGTCAATGAGGGGAAGTGGATATTTGTTTTTATAATAGTAATGTTACTGAGTTCATGTTAATCAATGCATGGTCTTAGAGACTTGTCTTTCTTGGTCACAAAAAAATCCTGCCCCTACAGGAGAGGTGGAAGGGCACATGATTCCAGAAGCTAAGGAAGAGTCAATGTAATTACGCATAGACTCTTTTTAAGGTCCAGATAGGTTATATAATCTGGATGATGGTAAGGTGGCTCCAGTTGAGTAGATCAATGGCACTATCATAGAGGCGGTGGGGTGGTAATAAAACAGCCTTAGACTTGCTGAATACAGGGGCCAGATCATGATAGCATGGAGGAATGGAGGATAAATCCATCTCCTCTATTTCAACAGGTCAAAAAGAGGAGATAGCTGACTTAAGACAGTTTTTAGAACAAAAATTGCTCCATGAGTTTATTCTTTTAAGGGACCAATCAATGGAAGGATTGTGTTTAAATAACCATGGGAATCCTAAGATGACTTGAGTTTGTTCAGAGTGAAAAACAAAAAACTAACCCTTCTCGTGGTGTTGCCTGAGGTAACGTGTAGAGAAAATATTTTGTAAGTGACCGTGGAAAAAGTCTCACCGGTGAGTGCTGCCATGGAGAGAGGTTGTGTTAATTTCTCGGTGTTGATGCCCAGTTGTTCCACTAGATTTTCACTGATGAGGTTTTGTTCGGCCCCCGAATCAATAAGTGCCAAAATGGGGAGGTTAATGTTGTTACAACATAAAATGGATTGAACAGTAAGGCGATTTACAGGAGAAAAAATTGCAGCACCCACCCATATCTCCTGTTCTACTGATGGGATCCCGCTTTTAAACGAAGCTGACAGGTGGCAATGAAGTGTCCCGTTTTACCACAGTAAATGCATTCTTTAGCAAGAAATCTTTGTTGTCTATCCTCAGGAGTGAGTCTGGTACGACCTATTTGCATGGGCTCAACGCCAGTAGCACAAGTCCCTGAAATGGAAACAGAAGAAGAACTCACCGGATCTGGAAATGGAGGAGACAGCAGCGGGGTATTCTGGGGACTGTAGTTCTTTGATGGTTTTCTTTCTCGGAGGCGAATATCGATCTGGATGGCCAATTTAATGCGATCTTTGAGATTATCTGGTTCGTCTCGAGTGGCTAGTTGGTCCTTGATTTGATCATTAAGAGTGTTAGGAAAAAAATGCCCCTCTTTCCCTCTTTGTGTTGGTAGAAGAATTCTCTTGGAGGAAACAAAACGTTTCTGTAAAGAAGAACCCATCCAGAGGAACTACTTATTTTTTCTTTTGAATTTTTCTACCCGGATTACTGAGATGCATCAGGACATTTTGAACCACTTTGGCCAGGATTGCCTGAAACTAGTTCGAGAGTCTGAGCAAACAGCAAGAAAGAAGGCGGACTACAGACACCATCTGAGAATTAATCATCGTTGCAGACAGAATGGCATCTTTCCTAGAAGCCTTCAGCTTAAATCATCTGTTGGTGGACAATGGGCAAGTAAGATCTTACAGAGGGCACAGACCCAGCTTTTGAACGAATGAGTAATACAGACCAACTTTACCATTGAAACTATAGAAGCCAAAGAGGAACACATCCGACAAGAATTAGCAAAACATCTAGATCAGACCACATTCCAACAGGTTATGGATTTTACAGAAAAGGCAGGTTTAGTTCAGCATATGAAATCCAAAACCAGACAACAAAAGAAGTTCACTTTACTGGTAACTCGACAGTCCCGTCGTAATTCCAACAACTCACAGAAGGTGGAACACACAGGAGCACAAGAAAATGCCAGGGAGACAGAGAAGTGGGTGAAGAATTTATCTGACAGAGAACTCACCCAGACAGAAATCGAAAAGCTGTCCAGGGGACTGAACTTTGAGGTCCCACCAAGAAGAATTCTTCTGGTTGAGATGATCACAGCCACAGAATCAGCCATTCGCAACAACAAAATCCCAGAATTTGAAGCAGAACAACTTAGGAACAAAGTTTCAGCTTGTCACAGCAATGCCAAACCACCACCTTCCAACATTAGTAGAGAAGAGAGAGTCTCGCTCACCACCCTCAGCAAGGACAAAAACATCATCCTCTCAGCAGACAAAGTAAGGTGCACAGTGATTTATAACCAGAAAGACTACCATGAGAAGGTTATGACGCTCCTTAGTGGCATGACCACATACGAGCCACTGAAAAGAGATCCAGGAAGTGAATACAAGAAGAAGTTGATAGAGTGCCTGGAAAAGTTAGAACAGGACAAGGATATTAACTGCATTCTGTACCACACACTGTTACCGACCTGAGGCCACTCCTAGTCTGTATGGTTTACCCAGAATTCACAAACAGGATGTACYGGTAAGACCTATTGTTAGCATGATTAACTCTRTCACTTACAATGTTTCCAAATATCTAGCGTCAGTACTTGGTCCATTAGTTGGCATGTCAGATCATCACATACAGAATACCATGGACTTTGTGAACAARGTGAGGGATGCCATCATGGAGACGGATGAAACTATGGTCTCCTTTGATGTCACATCACTCTTTACATGTGTTCCTGTTGATAAGGCAGTGGATGTGGTCTGTGTAAGATTAAAATCAGACATCACTCTTAGCCGCAGAACCACTCTTTCCACAGAACAACAGTGTCAATTTCTGAAACTGTGTCTAGAATCAACCTATTTCACATTTGGGGGGCAATACTATGGGCAGAAATATGGTTGTGCTATGGGCTCCCCAGTTTCCCCTATTGTTGCAAACCTGTACATGGAGGAGGTGGAAAAGAGAGCTCTGATGTCCTTTACAGTGACACCATCGAGCCATTGGTTCAGGTGTATTCATGACACCTGCTTTAAAATTAAATTCCAGGAAGTCCAACATTTCACTGATCACATCAACTCTGTGGATAAATATATAAAGTTCACACGAGAGGATGTAAAAGATGGCAGGTTGGCGTTCCTGGACTGTGAAGTCTCAGTTTCAGATGGAGGATGGTTGGAAATTAACGTGTATCATAAACCCGCCCATAAAGACCAGTATTTGCATTTTGATTCCCATCACCCACTGGAACACAAGTTAGGAGTCATCAGAACTCTGTACCACAGAGCAGACAATGTCCCCACAAACACAGGAGCCAGAGAGAAAGAGGAGTCACACACTAGACAGGCCTTGGAACTGTGTAATTATCCTAACTGGGCTTTTCTGAAAGCAGACAAGAAACCCAAACAGGATTCCGGCCAACAACGAACAGAAAATGAAGATACTAAACCCAGACCCAAACCAGTCATCATTCAATATGTGGCAGGAGTTTCAGAGAAACTGAGAAGTTTATTCTCTAAATATGACGTCCCAGTGGCTTTAAAACCCCAAAACATGTTACGACAAAGATTAGTTCACCCAGTGGCGGCTGGTCAATGGGGGCGCCGCCCCACCACTAGATTTTTGTACACAAAAAACTAATAAATACTGGTTATTGCTCAAAAACTCTTAAACATAGGAGCTTCAGATTTTCATTGGTTGTTTAGCCCTGATGAGGGGCTATCGATCAGGTCAACCAAGTCCCCCCCCCCCACAACTTATATTGGTTGCACCTAGTCGCATATGTAGGGGTCACCTCGAGTCAAATTATCAAGGAACTATCTTGGACTCTCAGTCCTCTGATGGGCCTTCAAAAGGACAAAAACTCTGTTCCACTTAGAAATGAATTTAGGCCACCCAAGGCCACTTTCCTTCTAAATCAGATAAAAAATAGAAGAATCTTCTCTTATTTGATTTGCGTTCTCTTAACTGAAAGTATTACRCATTTTGATAATCAGAGAATGTTTATCAAAGTTACAGGAGAAGAGAGGACAGATCTCAGGGGCGACTGTGGCAGAGTGGTTGGGGAGTCGTTCTGGAACCGGAAGGTCACTGGTTCGATCCCCCGTCCAGCCGTCTCAGTCGTTGHGYCCTTGGGCAAGACACTTCACCCACCTTGCCTACTGATGGTGGTCAGAGGGTCTGGTGGCGCCGTTGCATGGCAGCCTCGC
>NW_013952758.1:471456-478649 GCF_001266775.1 Austrofundulus limnaeus | reverse complement strand
GGACAGATCTCTTTTCTCCCTCAGTATGATTTCAGCTATGTATGTTTTTTCTGTGGAAAAATTCTTATTTATCTAAACTAATCTTTATGGTTTAAGTTGATGAAATATCAATGTTTTACTTGTCTGAATCATATTTGCAAATGTTTTGAACTTGAAGCAATTCATTTTTCTTTCAGTTATGTTTTAAACAGTATTCATCAGATAATTTAAATGGGTCATGAAATGTGTTGTTCTGAACCATACAGCAGCAGCAATAATCTTTGTTTTGTTACAGGAGGCACAACGAGTTCTGAAACTAACACTTTCCTTGATAACTTCTTTTTCTAATCTAACCTTCTGGAGGGCGGACCATAGATTCTCTAAGCTTTTAGGAACTAACAGTTTCCGCCCGTCTCAGAACGCACACTGAGAAAAAGACAGAGAGTAAAGGTGACTGACCGCCGTCAGTCACCGTAACAGCTAGATTCTCTCCGGGGAATCAAAAGCTGAAAACTGTGTCAGGTTTGGCCCCTTCACGCCAACGGGGAAACCTCACAGTGTGGAAAACCACGCCTGGTTTATCCACCTTCAGAAACTCTCCAGACGGAAGTTTTATTTACAACCTGGGTTCCAGTCGAGGCCTTGTCTTCTGGTTACGGCTGAAGTGGACGTAAACAAGTCAAAGAGCACACCTTGGGGTCCCCTGTTCGACAGTCTAAAGACTGATTCTCCAGCAGTGCCCTCATCTACCTGGCAGGTGACAGAACATCATCTCAAGGTAAAAGCTGGCTGTGTGTGACGTCGAGGTCTGACCAAAGCTGAGCACAGAACGCTTCGCCCTTCTGGTTAAAACCCACATTTTTTAAGATAAAGAGTAGAAAAGCTAACACCTTTCTTCAACCTTTTTCTTAACCTTGCCCTTGCCAACTCCTAAGATAAACAGCCTCAAATGTCTGGTATTTAACATCAAGCTGACGTTTGTGTTTTTATTTAAGTGTGGTTATCAATTAAGAAGTTAAAAGCTTGTTATTGTTGGTCCCAAACTTTTTATAGGAAATTAATTATTACAATCAGGTGTACTCTATAGTCAATTTTGTATGATTTGTAAAATAAATGATCGCATATCATGGTTCAAATCAACATTCACTGACTGGGAGTTACTTTTTGTGTCCATTCATTCTTGCACTAAAGAAATGTTTATCCAAACATTAAAAGAGATCCTTGCCAATTAAATTACTCTTATAACCTTGTTATAAGAAGTGTAAGCTAACCCTTACAAATGACATTTATTAGGAATAAAGACTTCTGAGTTCTGGTGCATTTGTGCATGCGGGGGTCATTATATTATGTTACTGCTCTGCGGTATCTAATTTCTATCCAGATGTTCACATAGTTGATTTGCAACTATTATCAGGTTTTCAGGAGGAGTTTGACATGAGCAAGTACTGTTGACAAACAGAGACTGAGATGATGGATACAAAAAGTAAGTGATTTTATTTACACAGGTGCTGGGATCTGGGGACGGGACCTGAAACAGAGTTTTTGCAGAGGTGAGAAATAGGGTGATTTTCCAGTGTTGGTTTTTAGCAGGTTAGTAGTTGAAGAGATGGCTTACGGGTTGGAGAAGGAGATGAGACTTGGAGGAGGAGGTCCAACAGGTTAAGTTTCAAAGGTGAGTATTTACAGGTGCAGATTTATTTACAGTGTTACGTGGGAGGCAGCGCATGAGATCCTGGTGAGTTGGCTCAGGTTCCAAGGCAGGAGGTAAACGTGCTGGAGGTTGCTTCTGAAAACAGGTAGGTAACAGGTACACAGGTAAGATAATTTCTCATGAAGACAACAGGTAGCAGGCTGAGCTCATACCAAACAGAGGCAATGCTTCAGCGATGAGATGAACTCCAGCACTGCCTTATAAAGCCTGGAGGTGATGAGCTAAACTCTGTGCAGGTGTGGGTGATTAGTGCGGTGCCCAGTCCAGGAGGCAGGGGGCGAGAACACCAAAATGCCTCAGTACCCCCTCCTCAACAATCGCCTCCTTGTGATTCAAAGTCTTTTTTCAGGATGATTACTGTAGAAGGTGAGATCGGGGTCCAAGATAAAGGACCTAGGTATCCATGACCTCTCCTCCGGACCATGGCCTTCCCAGTCAACAAGGAACTGATTTCCACGTCCTCAGCGACGAACATCCAGGATATGGCAGACCGTGTAGATGGGTTGGTTGTTCAAAAGCCGGGCGGGGGGTGGGGTGTTGGTAGGTGGGCTCAGGGGACTCGTGGAGACGGGTTTCAGCTGAGAGACGTGGAAGGTGGGATGTATCTTCATGGTGGCGGGTAAGCAAAGTCTGACAGCAGTAGCATTGATGATTTTCTCCACAGGAAACGGGCCGATGAATCTAGGGGAGAGCTTTCTAGGGAAATCCTAAAGGTTAATGTCACGTGTAGAGAGCATGCCTCTTGTCCAACTTGATAGGAGGGGGCGGCAGAACGATGACGGTCTGCAAACCTCTTGTTTTGTTGTGCTGTGCGAAGAAGGGCTCTTTGAGCTTGACTCAAGATTCGTCTGCAGCATTGCATGTGGTGATGGACGGATGGAACCATATTTTCAATGTCGTCTCTGGGACAAAGTGGAGGGTTATATCCAAGAGAGTCTTCAAAGTGTGAGTAACCAGTAGCAGAGGAGGTGTGACAGTTGTGTGCGTATTCTACCCAGGTAAGATGTTGACACCAAGAGGAGCGGTTGTTATTTATAACACACCTGAGAGTGGCCTCCAGTTCCTGGTTACACCTCTCCGTTTGCCCGTTTGACTGAGGGTGATGTCCGGAAGAGAGACTGACCTTGGCTCCTAGGGTATTACAGAAAGCCTACCATACGTGAGACACAAACTGGGGTCCTCGGTCGGAAACAATGTCGGTGGGAATTCCTTGCAGATGGAAAACGTGAGTGACCAGGAGTTGAGCGGTCTCGAATGCCGTGGGTAGTTTACTCAATGGAGCAAAATGTGATGCCTTGGAAAATCGGTCAACAATGGTTAGTATTACTGTGTTACCTTCCGAGGGGGGCAGTCCAGTAACGAAGTCCAGAGCGATGTGAGACGACGGGCAAGCAGGAGTGGGTAATGGTTGAAGAAATCCAGCGGGTTGTTGATTACCACTCTTGTTTCGGGCTCAGGTGGGGCATGCTGCAACAAACTCTTTTATGTCTTGATACATTGTTGGCCACCAAAAACATCTTTTAGAAAATGACAACATTCGTGACATACCGGGATGACAAGTGAATCAATGGTTATGAGTCCAATCCAGTACTTTACTAACAATGTTCTTAGGAATGAACCTGGTGCCAGGTGGTCCAGAGCCAAGGTCGGGTTCAGACTGTTGAGCCAGACGAATCATGTTTTTCGATGTCCCAGGAGAGAGTTCCCATGAAGCAGGAGGCAGGCAAGATGTTAATGTCCTTYTCCGTCTTTTCTGCAGAAGAGAACTGCCTGGAGAGAGCGTCAGGTTTAATATTTCTGGAACCAGGGATGTAGGTGATGGTAAAATTAAAATGGGCAAAGAACAGAGACCACCTGGCTTGTCTCGGGTTTAACCTTTTAGCATTTTGGAGATAAGCAAGATTTTTATGATCAGTGAGTATGACGAATGGAACTTCAGTACCTTCTAACCAATGCCTCCATTCTTCTAAGGCAAGTTTAATGGCTAGTAATTCTCGATTTCCAACGTCATAATTTATCTCGGCTGGTGATAAGCGACAAGAGAAAAAAGCACAAAGGTGAATCTTACCATCAGGCTCTGACTTTTGATACAACACAGCCCCGCCTCCGAGGTCAAAGGCATCCACTTCAACAAAAAAACTGTTTGTGTGGGTCTGGGTGGCACAAAATGGGTGCTTGAGAAAAACGAGCCTTTAACTCACCAAAAGCGCTGTTTGCCTCAGGAGTCCAGGAGAAGGCCTTTAATGTGGAGGTAAGTTGGGTGAGAGGTGCGGCGATGTGATTGTAGTCCTTGATGAATCATCTGTAGAAGTTGGCAAAACCAAGAAAATGTTGTAATTGTTTACGGTCATTAGGAACTGGCCACACGGAAACTGCTCGAACCTTTTCAGGGTCTGTTCTAAATTGACCCTTCTCCAGAATGAAATCTAAAACAGACTGATGAGACATGAAACTCGCACTTCTCTGCTTTTACCTAGAGTTGATTTTCATGAAGCCTCTGGAGAACTGCTCTGACATGTTTTTCATGTTGTTGGGTGTCACGGGAAAAAATGAGAATATCATCCAGGTACACAAACACACACACACACACACACATTAAGGAAGTCTGAGTACTGTACATCATTGATCAAAGCTTGGAAAACTGATGTGGCATTGGTTAAACCAAAAGGCATGACCAAGTACTCTAAGTGACCTAAGGGGGTCTTAAATGCCGTCTTCCACTCATCTCCCTCTCTTATCCACACAAAATGGTAGGCATTACGGAGATCCAGCTTGGTGAAAATGGTGGCAGAGTGGAGCTGATCTTGGATGGAGTCTAACAGAGGTAGGGGATATTTATTTTTTACATTGATCAGGTTGAGACCTCCGTAGTCTATGCAGTGCCTGAGAGATTTGTCCTTGTTGGTGACAAAGAAAAATCCTGCCCCTAGGGGAGATTTGGATGGGCGAATGATACCGGAAGCTAAAGACTCGTCAATGTAAGTTTTCATGGCCTCCTTTTCAGGGCCGGAGAGATTATAAAGACGACTGGAGGGTAATGATGAATCTGGTATTAAATCTATGGCGCAGTCGTATGGTCTATGAGGGGTAATGAAAGTGCCTTGTTTTTACTAAAAAACTGATGCCAGATCATGGTAAGCCTCAGGTATGGAAGACAAATCCTTCACCTCAACAGGTTCCTCCCCTTTGATGGAGACTGATACAGCTGACTTTAAACAGTGTTGTAAAAAATGTACTCCAGCTCTCAACCCTCTTTTCCTTCCAATTGATAACAGGGTTATGCGAAGACAACCACGGAAAACCAAAAATAAGTTGTGGGGAGGTAGAATCAAAGACAACAAACTCACCCAAGTCATGGTGGTTGCCAGACACAATAACGTGTAAACTGGGGACGAGTCTGTTGACTTGAGATAAGAGTTGTCCTGTGACACCAGCGATGGAGCGTGGTGGATCGTGAGGTGAGGTAAGAAGTTCCAGTTGTTCCACTAAAACACTCGAGATTAAGTTTTGTTCAGCACCAGAGTCCACAAGAGCCGAAATCAGTAGTTTGGTTTGTCCACAAACTACTGTAGTGGGAAGAAAAAAACAGAGAGTTAGGGGAGAAATTGTCCTGTCTCGTTAGCTTCCCCTGGTCTACTGACAAGACGACCCGTTTCCCCGCAGCGGGCAGGTGGCAATGAAATGTCCGTTGTTGCCGCAGTAAATGCATAATTTAGCTGCAAATCGTATTTGTCTTTCTTTAGGAGACAAACGTTTGCGTCCAATCTGCATGGGTTCGATGGGACTGATATCAGCTGTAGCGGGAAGAGGCGGAGACTCACCACTGATGGGGAAAAAGGAAACCCGCGGATTCTGGGAGGTGTAGTTCTTCTCTCTCTTTCGCTATTTTAATCTGTTATCAATTCGTATGGACAAGGTGATTAATTCGTCCAGGCTTCCGGTTTCATCCTGGGAAGCCAATTGATCTTTTAGTTGCTCTGATAAAGAATTTACATAAATACCTTTCAAAGTGAGCTCTTCCCAGCCAGCCTCCTCGGCAATAATCCGAAAATCCACGGAGTGTTCTGCGGCGGACTTACTTCCTTGTCGCAGGTTGATTAGCCAATTCGTTGCCTCCTCCTGCTGGAGGGGATGGTCGAACACACGTTGAAACTCTTCAACAGCTGGGACGTGAGAGTGCCAGAGGAAAGGGCGGACAAAAAAGCTTGCGCCCATCTGAGGGCTTTTTCCTTTAAAGCAGAAACAATATAGGTTACTATAGGTTACTATATAGGTGGGAAAAAATGAAGTAGAACGAGCAAAAGCTAACGGCATTGAAGCAAAAAAAAAAAACAGCACACTAATTTATGTCCCCATCAAAAAACTCAGAAGGTCGGATGTCTAGTTCTCTAGTAGGTAAAGCAGGCGGAGGGGGCGTGGCAGCTGGGGGAATGACAGGATTAATAGGAAAAAAGGAGTTTAATTTACTGTATTATCGAGGGCAGTGATACGTTGTGTGATTTGGCTTAATAAAGCGCTTGTTTCTTGTTGCGCTGCAAATAACTGGTTTAGTTTTTGGTCATGATCAATAATTTTAGATTTGGCTTGATTAGTGGCTCCAAGAGTCTGATTATCAGTAGCAGTGTTGCCAGGTGTACGATAATTATCGTATTTGTACGATAATTTTGCCCTCTGTACGATGTACGATCAATAATCCCAAAAATCCCAAAATGTACGATAATTTGACCGCTTCAGAGTATGACGTAATCGACCCGACACGCTGCTCGCTGACATGAGAGGTGGCRGGTTGTGGAACACAGCGGTGCTGATTTAGCGACTTCCTCGCTATATTTACAGAGTTTTCAGACCCTCTAGAGACTGTTATTCAGAAAAKWRACTAGTGAAAATCTAGCGACTCTTTTTCTGGTGTTATTGAGACTTTGAGAGACTCTGCCGTGAACACATTTCTCCACTGTGCTGCTGAGAGCTCCTCCTCCCCGGTCCCAGAGCACCGACAGGAGGCTTTACGCTGCGTCTCTCCCTGCTGCAGGTAGATATCCATCACATCCAGACTTGATGCTGACTGATGCATGATGGGATGTTAATAAAAACATTTCTATGGTTAAAATAGATCCCTTTGCCGGCCCCAATAGAAAGGAGGGTTAGAGTTGTGACAGTAAAATAAAAAAAATATATATATTAATCTATCTAGGAGCAACAGAAGAAACTTTTTTTTGTTCTCTTGACAAAGCCTACTACTGTCTCTAAAGAGAAGGCTGGCTGCCGTTTTTAACCCTTTTAAAACTCTACTTCCTACCAAAGAATCAAAGAATCAAACATCCAATGAGACACAAAAAGGATGATTCATATATTGAGTTGAATGTAGAATCTGTCTCTAAAATAGTTATGAAAGTGTTTATTTATGTAGTTTAAAATATGTTTTCACAACATGCAAACACACCAGAATGCAGGAAACAGCACCTACTTCATTCAAACTTTTCTGGGGGAGAACACCCCCTCCCAC
>NW_013952758.1:468150-471446 GCF_001266775.1 Austrofundulus limnaeus | reverse complement strand
AGAAAACAGATTTTGGAGGCTTGCAGATTAAATTTGCTCAGTATGTACTCAATTTATTTCTTGACTAATCAAAAGTACAAACCACAATGATTTGTTCTTTTCCTGATTTCATTTTAACTTTGCCTATAATTTACATTTTATTCTTGTCATTTTATCTAACATTTCTTTTTATATGCAGCATTTCCCCAGACTCCATGTTTTGTTCTTGTTTACAAAGATTTTGTTAAAAAAAAAAAAGACAGACATCCAACAGTACTTTTTAACTTTATTATAAATAAAAGAATGTGTAGTTTGTTGAATTTAGAGCACATTGTGAGCTGAGCAGGATGTATTTGTAAATTTGAGCCTTTCTAGAATGTAACTTGGGTGTGTACGATAATTTTCCTGAAAATACGATAATTTTGAGCTGCTGATACGATAATTCAACATTTCCCACCTGGCAACACTGATCAGTAGTATTGCTCGCGGACATATGGCTTAGCTGAAGCATTCTATCAGGTTTTCAGGAGGAGGTTGACGTGTGCAAGTACTATTGACAAACAGAGACTGAGACGATGGATACAAAAAGTAAGTGATTTTATTTACACAGGTGCTGGGATTTGGGGACGGGACCTGAAACAGAGTTTTTGCAGAGGTGAGAAATAGGCTGATTTTCCAGTGTTGGTTTTTAGCAGGTAAGTAGTTGAAGAGGTGGCTTACGGGTTGGAGAAGGAGATGAGACTTGGAGGAGGAGGTCCAACAGGTGAAGTTCCACAGGTGAGCATTTACAGGTGCAGATTTATTTACAGTGTTACGTGGGAGGCAGTGCATGAGATCCTGGTGAGTTGGCTCAGGTTCCAAGGCAGGAGGTAAACGTGCTGGAGGTCGCTTCTGAAAACAGGTAGGTAACAGGTACACAGGTAAGATAATTTCTCATGAAGACAACAAATAGCAGGCTGAGCTCATACCAAACAGAGGCAATGCTTGAGCGATGAGATGAACTCCAGCACTGCCTTATAAAGCCTGGAGGTGATGAGCCAAACTCTGTGCAGGTGTGGGTGATTAGCGCAGTGCCCAGTCCAGGAGGCAGGGGGTGAGAACACCAAAATGCCTCGACTATTTTCTCAAGAATTTTTGAGATGAATGGGAGATTAGATATAGGTCTGTAGTTAGCCAGAACTCCTGAATCAAGATCAGGTTTCTTAAGTAAAAGTTTAATTACAACAACCTCTGTGGAAATTAACCATTCATTAGAGACAAATTATGTACATCTAAAATATGGATATTAATTAGGGAAATGCTTCTTTGAACAGTCTGGTTGGGATTGGATCTAGCAGACATGTTGATGGTTTGGATGAAGCTATTATTTTAGATAATTCAGAGAGCTCAACACGACACAAACTGTCCAGACCTAAATCAGGTTCTAGTGACACTAAAACGGCCTCATCTGACAGAGAATCAGCGGCAATAGCAGGAAGTTTGACATGAATTTTATCCCTTATTAAAATTATTTTGTCTATAAAGAATCTCATAAAGTCATCACTACTTAAACTTATGTAGGGATACATGGTTCAACAGAGATAGGACTTTTCATTAGTCTAGCTACAGTACTGAAAAGAAACCTGTTTTTATTTTTCTTCTATTAAGGATGAATAATATACAGTTCTAGCTTTATGAAGGGCATTCTTATATGTTAGCCGGCCTCGTGACCATAGGTGAGGGTTGGAACAAAAGAGAGACCAGTAAAACGAGAGCATTGCCTTTCGACTCAGCTCTTTCTTCACCAGGACTGACCGAAGTAACGCCCTCATTACTGAGGATGAGGCCCCAGTTTGTCGATGCAACTCCTGCTTTGTCCTACGAACACTCATGTACAAGACACCCAGATATTTAAAGGGGATATAATATGCAAAATTCACTTTTTTCTGGGTTTTTTTCTTACATTTGGGTCTGTACTGCTTCTAAAAACAGTCCAAGCACCAAAAAATGCACTCAGAGGTATTTTTACTGCTGTTTGTGATGTCACAAACATCACCCCAACCCATTGCAACCTGAGCCAAGCAGAGACTCTGCCCAGTTCTTTACAGGACCGTTCTGCTGTTTTTAGAACAGTCATGGAGAAAGAGATGTGTGGCTTAATTATATTTTTATTTTTGATGACAATGTTCTAGCTATATTAACAAAGAAAGATGTAGTTTGTGTAAATAATTTCACCATGGACTACTTTGGAAAAATAGTACTTTCAACTGAAAGGAAACTTCTGGCAGAGGGTGGATTTAATGAAAACAAAAGGTTGGGAGGGGGTTTCCATAGCAACTTATGCATACAGCACGTTCTGAAGAGAGCTAAAGAACAGGCAGAACTGAAAAGGTGAAATTTCATTATTTGACATTCATTTTGTGAATTAAACAAAATAAACACGTTTTGTATAGCCCACAGATGGATCCTAACTTGTTCTAGGACCCCCATATTAAGTCACCTTTAAACTCCTCCACTTGAGGCAGAGACTCTCCCCCAAACTGGAGGGGGCATCCCACCTTTTTCCGGTCGAGAACCCTGGCCTCAGACTTAGAGGAACTGATCTTCAACCCAGCTGCTTCACACTTGGCTGCGAACCACCCCAGTGCATGCTGAAGGTCTTGGTCCAAAGACGCTAACAGAACCACATCATCTGCATACAGCAGAGATTTGACCCTGTGGTTCCCAAACCAGACGCTCTCCTCTCCATGACTGCACCTTGAGATCCTGTCCATAAACACTACAAACAGGATYGGAGACAGGGGACAGCCCTGGTGAAGTCCAACACATACTGAGAACAAGCTCGACTTTGTGCCAAGAATGTGAACACAGTTCCTGCTTTGGTTATTTAGGGACTGGATCACTATTATTAGCAACCCAGACACCCCATACTCCCTCAGCACCCCCCCACAGATTGCCTCAAGGAACACAGTCATAAGCCTTCTCCAAAGCTACAAAACACATGTAGACCAGAGAGGCAAACTCCCATGACCCCCTTAGCAGCTCTGTAAGGGTAAAGATCTGTTCAACTGTTCCACGTCCAGGACGAAAGCCACACTGCTCCTCCTGAATCCGAGGTTCGACAGTTGATCGGAGCCTCCCTTCTTTTTTATTTTTTTATTTTTGATGGCCTCCCTTCTCCCCTTATAGCCATACTCTACACACCATCCATCCATCCATCCATCCATTTTTTTCCGCCTATCCGAGTCGGGTCGCGGGGGCAGCAGCTTCAGAAGGGAGGCCCAGACCTCCCTCTCCCCAGCCACTTCTTCCAGCTCCTCCGGGGGAACTCCAAGGCG
>NW_013952758.1:459612-464980 GCF_001266775.1 Austrofundulus limnaeus | reverse complement strand
CATCATAAGGGGTCTTCGGGCTGCGCTTTGTCTGGTTCCTCACCTAGGACCTGTCTGCCATGGGTGACCCTACCAGGGGCATAAAGCCCCAGACATCRTAGCTCCAAGGATCATTGGGACACTCAAACCCCTCCACCACGATAAGGTAGCAGCCCAAGGTATCAGCCCTTATAGCCATACTCTGATCCCAAGATAGTTAGAACTCTCCGGTCCCCTTTTTTTAAATGGGAATCACCACCCTGGTCTGCCACTCCACAGGAGTTGTCCCAGTCCTTCATGTGATGTTGAAGAGATGTGTAACCATGACAGCCCCAAAACATCCAGAGGCTTCAGCATCTCTGGGTGAATCTCATCCACCCCTGGCGCCCTGCCACCAAGGAGCTGTTTAACTACCTCGATGACCTCTGCCATGATAATGGACTTGTCTTCCCTTGAGTCTTAAGACTCTGCTTCCTCAAAGGTGGACATGAAGGGTGGATTCAGAAGATCTTTAAAGTTTTCCCTCCACTGCTCAACAGTATCCTCAGTCCTGGTCAGCATTTCCCCACCCAAGCCAATTACATCATGGGACAGGGAACACTTTCCTTTTCTGAGTTGTCAAACGGTTTGCCAGAAACTCCTCAAGGCCAATCAAAAGTCCTTCTCCATGGCCTCCCTGAATTCCTCCCATGCCTGAGTTTTTGCATCTGCAAGCACCAAAGCTGCAACCCTTTTTGCCACCCTGTACCTGTCAGCTGCTTCAGGATTCCTCCAGGAAAGCCAAATCCAGAAGATCTCTTTTTTCAGGCTGATGGCCTCCATCCTGGTGTCCACCTGCGGTTCCTCTGGTTGCCACCATGACAGGCATCAATGATCTTCAGGCCACAGCTCCTGAAAGCCGCATTTGCAATGGAGACCCTAAGCATGGCCCATTTGGATTCCATGTCCCCAACCTCCCCATGGATATGTGAAAATCTCTCCTGTAGACGGGAGTTGAAAATCACATGGACTGGGGGCTCCGTGATTCAATGTTCCCAGTTCACCCTCACTATACATTTACCACGTCTGTCCTGCCTCCCCTGCCCCAGATCCAACTCACCACCAGGTGGTGATCAGTTGATAGCTCTGCTCCTCCCTTCACCGAGTGTCCAAGACACAGGGCCGCAGGTCTGGCGACACAATTACAAAACCGATCATCAACTTTTGGTCTAGGGTGGCCTGGTACCAAGTCCACATATGTACCACCCTATGCTCAAACATGATATTTAATATGGACAACCCATGCTTGGCACAAAAGTCTAATAACAGAACACCGTTTGGGTTCAGATCAGAGAGGCAGTTCCTCCCAATCACCAATAAAGACAACAGGTGGATGTTATGTACAATATATGTTAGGCTGTGCTGGGGCCACTTAAGCTTCAGATTTTTAGTTTTTTAAAGAAATATATTGAAATAGTGACTTTTTGGTTCCTTTCCACCAGCTTCTATAACACATGATGTCAATTGATCACTAATCTACTGCAAACATTTTCCGGTTTTCAAAAAAAACTTAGAAAGATTTAGATTAGGCTAATTAGTAAATTCTAAACTTTACCCAAGCTGGCCTACAATACAAATGTATTTACTGGAAAGTGATCTGTATAAATAAAATAAAACACATGTATTTGTGTTATTTATACACAGGTTATATGTATCTAAAAGAAGGCTATAGCTTGCCAACATAACCTTCAACTTACAGATTTTTTTTACTACTTTCCCCCTCACTTACTCCACCCTGTGAATCCATAGAGGCAGTACAAAACATTTATTATTGTTAACATCATGACCTCAAAGTTAATAAATATCCATTTGGATTATGGTTCGAGGAGTGCAGCACAGTGGGTTATTCAGATGACATCATGTCCACACAGATACGGCCAAACCAGGGTTGTGCACTTTTACAGCTACTGTTGTTAGTGTCTTTCTCACAGTCTGAAGAGACTTTGTGCAGACAGAGAGGAGATCCTGAGTACCCTCAACTGTCTAAAGATGGGGACATTATTTTGGGGGGAATTTTCTACTTTCACAGCAGCTGGAAGAACAGAGAGAACACTTATACAGAAAAACCTCTGCCTCTGGAATGCATCAGGTAATTGCACCACATAAATGAATCATTATTTTACCTCAGTTTTCTCTAATTATTTAATGACTTTGTACAATACTGTTTCTGTTTCAAACATTTATAATAACACTATACTGTATTGTCTGAAAAAAGTTTGAATTTAAGAGAGTTCCAGTTTGCACAAGCCATGCGTTTTGCCATTGAGGAAATCAATAACAGTACAGACCTCCTTCCAGGAATTTCTCTGGGATATAATATTTATGATACATGTGGTTCCATTGTCAGAACCATAAAAGTTGCACTTGCTTTGAACAATGATAACAACAATGTATCTTCAACCTCCGAGGAGCCATGTACCAAACCTGTACAAGTTCAGGCTATAGTTGGAGGAACGTCCTCCTCTCCCAGCACAGCAATAGCTACTGTTCTTGGACCATTTCATATTCCACTGGTAAGTAGATTTGATAAAGTAAAAGTATCTGTAAGTATATAATTTATGTAAGGATTCTGAAGCCAGCTCATGTATAAATAAAATGGATTTTAATAATAGATAATGACTTTATTTTTCTTAGATTATTGTGTTGTTTTTTGTTCTTTTTTTAGATCAGCCACTTTGCTACATGTGCTTGTCTCAGTGATAAATCAAAGTATCCATCCTTTCTCAGAACCATACCCAGTGACTATTATCAGGCTAGAGCTCTGGCCCAGTTGGTCAAACATTTCAAATGGACTTGGGTTGGAGCAATTTGTACAAATGATGATTATGGCAATAATGGCATGGCAATATTCACAGATACTGCAGAGCAGCTGGGAATCTGTCTGGAATATTCTGTTTCTTTTTTCAGAACAGATTCATCTGAAAAGATTCAAAAGATAATTGATATAATCAAAGCATCAACTTCAAAAGTTATTGTTGCTTTTGTATCACACTTGGACATGGCTGTACTCATACATGAGTTGTCCCTTCACAACTTGACAGGGTACCAGTGGGTCGGCTGTGAAGGTTGGATTTTTGAATCTCAGTTTGCAGCAATGGATAAAAATCATATCCTGGATGGATCTATCGGCCTGTCTATCCCAGAAGCACATGTCAGTGGTCTGAAAGAGTTCATGCTTGATGTAAAATCAATGATGTCATCACATAATGACTTGTTTACAGAGTTCTGGGAGGCATTGTTCAGCTGTGAGTTCAAGCAGTCACAATCAACAGGAACTCAAAAACAATGCACTGGACATGAGGATCTGACTGGAGTAGAAAACAGCTTCACTGACATGTCCCTCATGCCCATTCTTAATAATGTCTATACTGGAGTGTATTCAGTGGCTCATGCTTTGCACAATATTCTCAAATGTAATATAACATGTAACAGTAATGTTGTGCTCGATCCATTCACAGTGAGTTTAATGTTACCATTATAATAAAGCAATATCATAAATTACATCATATAAATAACCCCAAATCTTTTTTCTAAGCTTTTGAAACACCTTCATAAAATTCACTTTAAGACAAAAAATGAATTTGAGGTTTCATTTAATGAAAATGGAGATCCAATAGCAAAGTATGGGATCATAAACTGGCAACCAAGTGATAAAGGCATAGTAGATTTTGTTACTGTTGGTCTTTATGATGCATCATTACCTGAAGACAAACAGCTAAATTTGCAAAATACAACTTTCATTTGGGCGCAGAAGTCAAACCAGGTAAAATGTTTTGCATTTGTAATTGTAGTGTTTAACAATATCAGACATAAATTCCAATGCTCTTCTTACATACAGTAAATAGTAGTCAATGTAAACAAAATAATAAAATAAAATAGTTTTTTTGCAGGTTCCTGTGTCCGTTTGCAGTGAGAAGTGCCCTCCAGGAACACGTAAAGTTCTCCAGAAAGGGAAACCTGTTTGCTGCCATGATTGTGTAAGATGCGCAGAGGGAGAAATGAGCAACATCACAGGTTTAGTACAATTTTATGCAAGCTTTGGAATTCAATCAAAGCACAAATTAAATTAGTATACCCTATATATATATATATATTATATATATATATATAGGGTATACTAATACCCTATATATATATATATATATATATATATATATATATATATTCAAGATTCAAAGTGTTTATTGTCAAATGCACAGATGAAAGACATGTCCCTGAGCAATGAAATACTTACGTTGTTATCCATTTTTTGAATGCCGAGAGATAACCATATCAAAAAGAAACAAACCATCATCGAAAGGATACACACAATGTTGATTAGAGAAAAAGAAGAGACTAAACTAAGTATAATAACATCAGAATGGAACAATATAATAATGACCACAAGAAGGGAACTGTACTGTCTGTTTTTAAAGTGTAATGTGCAACAGGTAACAGTCTGAAATGTGCACATGTGCAATAATAATAGAAGATTGTCACAATCAGCTGTTTAAGAGGTGTAAATTGTCCATGCTGGGGGTGGGTTGTGTCTTTGATGATTGAGGCTGCACTCCTTTGAACCCTGCAGTCGTAGATGCTCTGCAGAGAGGGCAGTGAAGTCCCTGTGCTCTTCTCAGCAGTTTTTACCACTCTCGTTTGTGGTTTTACCACTCGGCGTTTGGTCCATAGTGGTGGCACTGTTGTACCAGGCTGTGATGCAGCTGGTCAAGATGCTTACTACAATGCAGCTGTAAAAGTTCCTGAGGATCCTTGTTGACATGCCAAACTTCCTTAGTCTCCTCAGGAAGTAGACTCTCTGTTGAGCCTTCTTGACAAGCTGTGTGGTGTTTTCAGTCCAGGTCAGGTTCTCAGTGAGGTGGACGCCCAGATATTTAAAGCTGCTCAACCTCGAGGTCTCCGATGTACAGTGGTTGGTGCGGCCTCCTTTCCTTTCTCATGTCCGCTATCAGCTCCTTCGTTTTGTTGGTGTTGAGGGTGATGTTGTCCTCACACCAAGACACCAGGCCGGCTACCTCCCTCCTGTAAGCTGCTTCATCCTCCTCAGTGATGTGTCCTATCACTGCAGTGTCTTCAGCTAACTTCAGGATTATGTTGCTTTCATGGGAGGCAGCACAGTCGTGAGTGTACAGGGTGTAGAGGATTGGGCTTAGGACGCACCCCTGTGGGGTTCCGGTGTTTGTGATGATTGTGGAGGAGGTCCTGTCCCCGATCCTGACTGTCTGAGGCCGTCCAGTCAAAAAGTCTAGGAGGGCGGGTTGAATTCCTTGTGAGTCCAGTTTATGGATGAGTTTTTGGGGGATGACTGTGTTGAAGGCTGAGCTGTAGTCACGAAGATGATATATATATATAT
>NW_013952758.1:455141-458364 GCF_001266775.1 Austrofundulus limnaeus | reverse complement strand
TATATATATATATATGTAAACAGTATATCCAGTGATTGTCAGAAACCCCAGGATCCAAATCTCTATTTTTGTGCGGTTGTCAACATGCATATAAATACAAGATTTCTCCAGCCCCAGACAGTGAGAGCCACCAGCGCACCGGCGGGCAGAGGCACACCCCACCAGAGGGCAGTGGGACCACGGGCAGAGTCAACCACTAGCAGTGGGCCCTCAGGTGAACCAAATGAGAGGGCAGCCCGAGTCCCAGCCTGACAAATACCCAATCATACACAAACACAATCCCACAGTCCCACCATCATTCTCACACCCACTCATTCAAAGACAGACAAGATGAACGCCACTCCCCACTCACACTCCTGATACACATTCTATACCCACCAGGTCCAGGACATGTACCCGCCCCCTACAGAGGGCAGGTCATATCCGAACCCAGGAGGCAAGCCCATTCATTCTGGGGTGTAGAAGAGCACACAGCCAAGGTCTGGCACAAACTGCACAAGGCCAGCCGGCCGGCACCCCGYCACAGCGAAGCAACACCMCTGACCACCCCCACACACCACCAACGGCCAAGCGCACACCCCCCAGCTGACCACCAGCCAGGCTCCGGCAGCCACTCTCCAGCCAGCGGGCTAACCATGGCAACCACGGGCCACAATCCGAGAGCCCGAACAACCCCAGGGAAGACAGATTGCCAGCCACCCCCCACCCCCCCTCTCGATTCCATCCACAGTCCAGTCCCCCACCAGACGGTCTGCCCCTATCTGAACCCCACCCCCAAATGACAATCGGAGATTGCGGGAGGTCAAGAGAAATGAAAAAAACAGACTCCGACACACACCCCCACCCCCAGATGTGCTGTTGATGCGTGTCTTTCTGAAGTGTAATTAAAATGAGTAAGAAGAGGGGCAGAGGTCAGCATTGTGTCAGTTTTCTCTCCACTCCAAATAGACCCTAAGTGTCTACAAGCGACCCTTGGGGGTGGACACAGGCGCCAGCGGCGAGAGTGATCCCCTCTCGCCCCTTGCCTGCCATAGAGTGCCCACCTCAAGTACCTATATGTAGATGTCCTGAGGATGTTGTAATTGAATGTCTAAAGTGCATAGTAAAATTGGGGCTCAGGTGGTTAACTCAAACTGGGTAGTAAAACTGTTGCCCTTGCAACGCACCTGCGCCCCAAAAATGTCATCAGCATTTAACAGTGATTACTGAGTTAAACCAGGACCAAATGCAACAACAAACACACACACGTTTGTTTCTTGACCCCGTGGGGACCTTCCATTGACTTCCATTCATGTGTTTTAGACTTTATATCCTAACCCCGACCATATACTCAAAAATTAACCTAACAGGTACCTACCTGACCCTAAAACTAACTTAAACCTTGGTCCTAAACCTAACCCCACACCAGTAATATGCATTTGGACCTGTGGGGACATGGCATTGGGCCCCACGATTAACTTCAGTCCCCACGAGGATGCTTTTTTTTTGTAAAAAAAATTCCCCACATTGTAGGAAAAACCGATTCACACACACACACACAGAAAAAAAGCTATTCCTCTAATCCAGTAATTTGTCAGTATTAGGCAACAGTCCAGCCAAATATATTACTTGAAGTTTAATGCCATGTTTATTATGGACATTTGCAGATTCTATCACCTGTGTAAGATGCCCACCAGAATCCTGGTCAAATGACAGAAGAGATGCCTGTGTAACAAACGAAGCTGTTTTTCTGTCCTATGAAGAAATTATGGGGATGATTCTCACCGCTGCAGCATTATTTGGAACATGTATGACAGCTGCTGTAGCTGTCATTTTCTTCAGACACAGGACAACTCCTCTTGTCAGAGCAAACAACTCTGAGCTGAGCTTCCTGCTGCTTTTCTCCTTGACTCTGTGTTTTCTCTGCTCTCTGACCTTCATTGGACGTCCCTCTGAGTGGTCCTGTATGCTCCGTCACACAGCTTTTGGCATCACCTTCGTCCTCTGCATCTCCTGTATTTTAGGGAAAACAATGGTGGTTTTAATGGCGTTTAAAGCTACACTTCCAGGCAGTAATGTGATGAAATGGTTTGGGCCTACCCAGCAGAGACTCAGTGTTCTTTGTTTAACTTTTATACAAGTTATAATATGTATTCTCTGGTTGACAATTTCTCCTCCTTTTCCATCTAAGAACTTTAAAGTATTTAAAGATAAAATTATCTTGGAGTGTGCTCTGGGTTCAGCTGTAGGATTCTGGGCTGTACTTGGGTACATTGGACTTCTCGCTGTGCTGTGTTTTGTTTTTGCTTTTTTGGCCCGAAAACTACCTGATAATTTCAATGAAGCTAAATTTATCACCTTCAGCATGCTGATATTCTGTGCAGTTTGGATCACTTTTATCCCAGCATATGTCAGCTCTCCTGGAAAATTTAGTGTTGCTGTAGAAATCTTTGCCATTCTTGCTTCTAGTTTCGGACTGCTGATTTGTATCTTCATCCCAAAGTGTTACATCATGTTACTGAAACCAGAAAGAAATACAAAAAAGTATATGATGGGGAAGGGATCACAAAAATAAATATAAAATGCGAAAAAATGTGAAAAATAAAAAAAAAATTATAATATTGTGATAATTATTTGATTTTAAGATTTTTCTTTTAGTGCATTTTTGATTTATCTATGTTCTCAGCTAACAATACTGTTTTGTCTCACACATGACCATTTTCACATATTCACACAACTCATGTGTGCATTAAACATTTGAAATAAACATGTTGGGAAATGTTATTTCAATGGTCTATTGCTCCTTGCTGTCAGATTTTATTTGAAAGCGCCGTATGTTATTATTTTTGACATCTCAAACTATTTAAGGCATGTCCATGTTTCAGCTTTAACATATCACTATGTTGTAAAAAATGTTCACTTATTGTATTAATCCAAAAATATACCATAATAATTGTCACAGCCATAAAGCGTAAACTACAAAGTCTTTTAGTAAGATGCTAGGTTTACAGAAATGTTTTAAATACCAAAGAACCATGTCAGAGTTTTTATTAGTCAACTGATACCATCTGAAATTTCACTCCTGTAATACAATATATGCTTTAAAGGCACAGTGTGTAGGATTTGTTGTTTTCAGCTACATGTAGTGGTTGGGTGGTTGAATCATCCTCCCTGGTCCTCCCCCCACCCCCACCCCCTGCTTCCAAACACAAAGTAGTTTCTACGGTGTCTCTCAGGTGTCAAA
>NW_013952758.1:451729-453566 GCF_001266775.1 Austrofundulus limnaeus | reverse complement strand
AAAGTGAAGCAAGGGAATGAGGAGCAGCAGCCTTTGTGTGTGCATGCAGCCTCAGTTTTAGTCCAGAAGAGTGGAACTTACTTAATATATTCATGTTTATGTGCTGTCCAGAAAAAACACTTAAATATTACTGGTAAAAAATTATTAGCATTTACTTTTTTGTGCAGTAACATTGACATTTAATATATTGCGTATTGTTTATTTAGTAAATTCTAGTAGTTTAGAAATTTTGATTTTTTTTGTAAAATTTAAAAGAATAATTAAATAAATGTTACTACACCCATTTTTTACAGTGTGACAAAGAGGGCATGACTTTGATCGTGGATCATTTTACATAAATAGTGTGGTCAACTTTCTCAAAAAATACATTCAATTTAAAAAAAAAAGTCATAGCACATTTAACACAGTGGTAAATGTGCCAATATGTGTCTTTTGGATCAAACAAAGCTAAAAGAAAATAGGAATTAGTGTTATGACAACTGTGATGGACTTGCAACCTGTTCAGTGTGTGCCTCGCACCTCACATAGTGGTAACTGGATTTGGGCACCAGTGACAGTTGTGACCCTGAAAGGAAGAAGAGGATTAAGATAACCGATGGGTGTTATGTACAGTATGTTAGACTGTGCTGAGGTGACTTAAGCTTCAGGAACGTGTTTGTTTTTTTAAAGAAATACGTTGAAACAGTGACTTTTACTAGGTTATATAATTCCACACCACCAGCTTCTATAGCATGTCATTTGATGACAGCTCTACTGCAGACATCTTCAGGTTTTCAAGAAAAATACATTCATGAATTTGTATTGTCTATCTAAAATCCAAAGATCTAGTGTACATTTTTAAAGGTGGAAACAGTTAATTTCAACTTATTTCACATAAAGGATTTGTGAATAAACAAGATTTCAGTCTGCCATTAAACCCCTCCTCTTGCCCCACCCTGTAGTTCCATGAATAAACCTTTTTTTTAATCTATACAACTTAAGTAGATTTCAAATTAATAAATACCAGGTCAATCTTTTTTTTTTTTACTGTTTCATGTTGCAACAGGGTTCATTTGCTTACTCAGATGACATCATGTCCACACAAAGGTGGCCAGAACAGGGATGTGCACTTTTACAGCTACTGTTGTTGGTGTCTTTCTCACAGTCTGATGAGACTTTGTGCAGACAGAGAGGAGATCCTGAGATCCCTCAGCTGTCTAAAGATGGGGACGTTATTTTGGGGGGAATTTTCTATTTTCACAGCAGCTGGAAGAACAGAGAGAACTCTTATACAGAAAAACCTCTGCCTCTGGAATGCATCAGGTAATTGCACCACAAAATTTGTGTTTTGCAAAACGTCATTAAATGCAATGAATGCAATTATTTTGTTTACAACTTTTTTGAACTTTACCAATTTACAACAATTTTATGTATTACTGTCTAAAACAAGTTTAAATTTCAGAGAGTTCCAGTTTGCTCAAGCCATGCGTTTTGCCATTGAGGAAATCAATAACAGTACAGACCTCCTTCCAGGCATTTCTCTGGGATATAATATTTATGATACATGTGGTTCCACTGTCAAAAGCATAAAAGTTGCACTTGCTTTGAACAGCAATACTGATAATGTGTCTTCAATGTCTGAGGAGCCATGTAACAGACCTGTTAAAGTTCAGGCCATAATAGGAGAAACCTCCTCCTCTCCCAGCACAGCAATAGCTACTGTTCTTGGACCATTTCATATTCCACTGGTGAGTATATTTTATTAAATATATGTATACAGAACATTTTCATTTACCAGCTATGTGCAGTTGTGATTATGTGAAAAGTTTATTTGTATTTTTTTTCATCTGTTATAAAA
>NW_013952758.1:449098-451602 GCF_001266775.1 Austrofundulus limnaeus | reverse complement strand
TATCCATCCTTTCTCAGAACCATACCCAGTGACTACTATCAGAGCAGAGCTCTGGCTCAGTTAGTTAAACACTTTGGATGGACTTGGGTTGGAGCTGTTAGAACCAATGATGATTATGGCAACAATGGCATGGCAACATTCACAGAAACAGCAGAGCAGCTGGGCATCTGTCTAGAATATTCTGTTTCTTTCTTTAGAACAGATTCATCTGAAAAAATACAAAAGATGCTTGACATTATAAAAGCTTCAACATCTAAGGTTATTGTTGCTTTCCTTTCTCACCGTGATATGGAGGTGTTATTACATGAGTTGTCCCTCCAAAACCTGACAGGGTACCAGTGGGTTGGCAGTGAGTCGTGGATCTTTGATTCTCAAATTGCAGCAATGGATAAAAATCATATTTTGAATGGAGCTATAGGACTTTCTATCCCTAAAGCACATGTCAGTGGTTTGAAAGAGTTCATGCTGGATGTGAAGCCACTTGGGTCTTCAAATAATGACTTATTTACAGAGTTCTGGGAGGCATTATTCAGCTGTAAGTTCAATCAAACAGTACAAACAGAAGAGACTCAGAAACAATGCACAAGGCATGAGGATCTGACTGCAGTAGAAAACAGCTTCACTGACATGTCCCTCATGCCTATTTTTAACAATATTTACAAAGGAGTGTATGCAGTGGCCCATGCTTTGCACAATATTCTCAGTTGTAATAAAACCTGTAACAAGAGTGTTCACCTACAGCCGTTTACAGTAAGTTTATCAGCCCAAAAAGGTGCCTTGAGTTTCAACATCTCCATGAATTAATTCAATTTTTTGTTCAAGATATCAAATTATATTTATAAGATTAATATCCCTTGTCTTAGATTTTGCTTCATATTCAAAAAATACACTTCAAATCCAAAGAAGGAGAAGAAGTGTACTTTAATGAAAACGGAGATCCAGCTGCAAAATATGAGATTATAAACTGGCAGCTAAAAGAAAATGGAATTGTGGACTTTGTCAGTATTGGTTTCTATGATGCATCATTACCTGCTGTCAAACAGCTCAGTCTACAAAATACAACTTTGATTTGGGCTCAAAGTTCAAAACAGGTGAAATCTTTTGCATAGTTTATAAACAATACGTTTCAGATTGTTAAAAAAATCATTGTTTAAAAACATTGCACTATTTTTGTTTTACAGAGACTGCATACATATTTCATGCTGGTTTTGTTCTTGTAGGTTCCTGTGTCAGTTTGCAGTGAGAAGTGTTCTCCGGGAACACGTAAAGTTCTCCAGAAAGGAAAACCAGTTTGCTGCTATGACTGTGTTAGATGTGCAGAGGGAGACATCAGCAATGTTACAGGTAACATATTATTATAAGTTTTTTTTTTTACCAGAATAAAATAAGTTTTCTAAAATTATATTTCTTTTATTTATTTATTTATTTTCAAAATATGTTTTATTTGGACATTATGTGGGTAAGGTCCTCAAAGTAGTTGAGTTCAGCAGGATCGCCTGCAGGTATTTATCAAATACTATACACACAAAACCATCACCGGACCTGACCACAACCCAGACGTAGACATTGTGCACTAGAAGCACAGCATGCTACTAGTGCACAAAACAAGCATAATGCACCTGACCCACAGATCCAGGCCACATGTGTGCACTTGCACTGAACGGTCAAGTTCTGACCAACACAACACGGCATGGTGCACAAACACAGATAACCTGTCCCACACCAGGCCAAATGTGCACAATACAAGCATACATACACACACACACAGCATGGACCTGTTGCACAAAACTAGGATAGGGGGTTTAAGCTGGCATTTTTGGTGTAATCCGATTAATCATTGATTCAGTTGCACAAAAGAGGAGCCAGCTGGTTAAAAGTGAAGCATATTTAATCTGTCATTGGGCCTCATGCAAGAACATGTTCGTATTCTTATCCTAAATTTATCTTACTTTTGTTCGTACGAAGGGTTCGTACGAACATGTCATGTCAGATTCAACAAACTCTTCTATCTTCAGGAAAAGTGTGTAAATGAGGAGCGTAAACTGCTGAATGCGTATCAGGTGCTCGTGCACGAGGAGAGGAGATTAGCATAATTACCACCCCAAAACACCATATAAGGCTATGTTTCCTGCCCCACCAGGAAGTGTCCATTCATAAATGACATCACAAAGTAAAAAATAAGAACTTTACGAGTTCGGAGATTGAAGTCCTGCTCTCAGAGATCCAGAAAAAAAGTCATTTTTAGCAGCATCAGACCTGCTAAAGCCAAGGAATGCAATGATGACTGCTCTTAATGTTGTGTCTCCTGTCACAGAAATAAAAATCTTAATCATATTCATCTCTCTCTAGTCCTGCTTCAGTTTTACTTTGGTCAAAGATTTTAAATTTAAGTGTAAACAACTGTGTTACATAGTTTTCATTTATTCAGAAGAAGAACAGTCCCGCACCGCTACCACCCCTCACCCCACACACACACACACACACACACACACACACACACACAC
>NW_013952758.1:443941-449088 GCF_001266775.1 Austrofundulus limnaeus | reverse complement strand
ACACACACACACACACACACACACACACACACACACACACACACACACACACACCCTGCCCAACCGTCGCAAGTGTCAGAAGCTGTTTTGAAAAAAGCATTTTAAAATGTCTCCAAACTTCAATTAATGCATAAATTTTGTTTTTTTAGTTTGAGATCTTCATATTGATATTGCAGTTTTATACAGCATTAATAACCAATTTAATTTGATCTAACCAATTTATGTCATTAGTTACATTTAAAATCTAATTCCAGTTCAAACAGAATAACCTATTGTCAACTTAATTATCTTCAAACTAATGAAATATAAAGTTATTAATGGGAAAAATCCATCTGGATAACAGCAGACTGACTGCTCGTAAAATATACGACAGGTCTGGACCACAAGTGAATTTTTTTCGTATCTGAAAAAAATCTTAGAATAGAAGAAAATTGGTGAATGCCACAAATTCTCCTAAATCCCTCGTACGCACAATATGTTCGTACGAACGGTCCTTGCATGAGGCCCAATGTTTCTGAGCTGTAGGCAGTCAGTCAGTTAAAAATTGTCCACATAACCAAGTCTTACAATCTTATATCCAACCAAAAACAATTTTTGATCTTGTGTTAAAACTAATATACGTACTAAGCAACAGCAGAATGTGTTAAATTATTAGCACAATTGTCTTACTGTACTGGTAGATTATTAATTATTATAATTTTGAGATGATTCAGTATGATCTAGTATTTTAAACTTATTTTTAGATGACAGTTTTTTTTTATTTCTGATCATAAATGAATGCATTTCATTTATTTTTGTATCCTTTATTTATACATTTAATTTGTTTATTAATTGTATGAATGCATTTCATACAATTAATCAAAATATTCCCTTTACTTTGCTTTAAAATATAACTATATTAATAACAGACTGTCAGTAAAAACAAACAAAAAATGCTCAACTACTAATTTATTTTATGTCTTAAACCTTGGGGACATGTCTTTATGTCAAGACCATTTATTTTCTTTTCTAAAGAGAAAAAAATCAATAAAATGTCAAATAAATCTAATAAAAGATTATTTGTATTTCAAATGCAAAGCTCAAGGTACAGCTGCAGGGGCCACCAGAGTTCAGAACTCTGTTTGGGCTAATTATATTCTTCCACACCGAACTGATCAAACCATGTTTTTTTCATAAACCCTACTTTATACACTGAGACACTTGTCATGAAGTAAGTCGCTTTCTCAGCCCTTAAAAAACTATTTATATTCAGAACCATAGTCACCATGGTTTAAAAATTCAATAGTGCTGCTGCAGATGTTTTGTCTCACTCAACTAATTATACCAGAGTTATGTGGCCATAATGATCATGGCCCTGTCACAATTCTGCTAGGGTTGCAGTTATAATACTGTGTAAACAAAAATGAGACCAATCTAATAATCTTGCCACTGATTTGCAGATTCTTCCACCTGTGTGAGATGTCCCCCTGAATCCTGGTCAAATGACAGAAGAGATGCCTGTGTAACAAAGAAGGCTGAATTTTTATCATATACAGAAATTATGGGAATGATTTTCACAACTACAGCTTTATTTGGAACATGTTTGACTGCTGTTATAGCTTTCATCTTCTTCAGACACAGGACAACACCTCTTGTCAGAGCAAACAACTCTGAGCTGAGCTTCCTGCTGCTTTTCTCCTTGACTCTGTGTTTTCTCTGCTCTCTGACCTTCATTGGACGTCCCTCTGAGTGGTCCTGTATGCTCCGTCACACAGCTTTTGGCATCACCTTCGTCCTCTGCGTCTCCTGTATTCTGGGGAAAACAATGGTGGTTTTAATGGCGTTTAAAGCTACACTTCCAGGCAGTAATGTGATGAAACTTTTTGGGCCTACACAGCAGAAACTCAGTGTTCTGGGTTTTACTTGTATACAAGTTATAATATGTATACTCTGGTTGACAATTTCTCCTCCATTTCCATCCAAGAACTTTAAGGAATTCAAAGATAAAATCATTTTAGAGTGTGCTCTGGGCTCAGCTATAGGCTTTTGGGCTGTAATTGGGTACATTGGACTTCTCGCTGTGCTGTGTTTTGTTTTCGCGTTTCTGGCTCGAAAACTGCCTGATAATTTCAATGAAGCAAAATTCATCACATTCAGCATGCTGATATTCTGTGCAGTATGGATCACTTTTATCCCAGCATATGTCAGTTCTCCAGGAAAATTTAGTGTTGCTGTAGAAATATTTGCCATTCTTGCTTCTAGTTTTGGACTGCTGATTTGTGTCTTCATCCCAAAGTGTTACATCATGTTACTGAAACCAGAAAAGAATACAAAAAAGAATATAATGGGGAAAAGAACACATGATTTATTTTAAAAAAGCAGTGTGTTTCAAAAAATATTTTAACTTATGTATTTTAACATGTTCATTTGGAATTTTAGTTTGTCTTGTAGTATAAAAACTGAATATGTTTGTGTGTATGTGTGTAATATTAAAAATAAGGGAATATTAGTCAACAAACACGGATGTACACCAGTTTACCAACTGGATCTTGTTCAGTAATTTGACGCACAGACTTGGGTAGAAACTAGTTATATTTACTGTTATATTTATCTCAGTATTTTTTTTGGAAAAAATAATAAGAAAAACAATAAAACCCACTTTCTGTCAAAATGATGGATGACCCAAAAGTCAGGGGTCAAGCTGTGACCTCTAGGGTCAAGGCATGACCTCTGGGGTCATGGGAAATCCCCACTCCCACCTTTATCAATAACAGGTGTGACCTCTGGGGTCATGAGAAAAAACTCTCTTATAACAGAAGCTATAGGAAAAGAATGTGTGTCTTGATTCTGTCCGTTGAGAATGGTTTGAATGAATTGAACTAAATGCCCCCTTTACCCACATTTAACTTTAACTGGTGTGTGACCTCTGAGGTCATGAGAAACACTCCCTTATAATAGAAGCTATAGGACTAGAATGTGTATTTTGATTCTGTCCATCACAAAGAAATAATAAGTAGTCCAGCCCCACCAGAGTTTGCTAACCAATCAGAAAAGATGGATGGGATTTCTATTCCTTTATATATTCTTCTTACAGCGTCTTCACATTAATTCTATCACCACCAGTATTTGCTGTTGACAACTTGAACAAAAATGGTTAGAGTGAAGAGAAACAAACCTGCAAAGGTTACAAAGGCTGCAAATGCGAAGGAAGCTGCTCAGCGCACTCAAGAAGAGACACCTGAAGCGAAGACACCGTCGTTGCTTCAACTTCTGCCGTGGCCATGGAGCCTCCTGTTGCTGAGGCTTCATCTTCAATAACTTCGACAACTTTAAGCGAGGGTACCACAGTCGAAAATAATTCTGTAGCTATGAAAGATGCCTCAACATCAACTGAGGACATGCATCTCATAACCCCTGTGGTAAAGAATGACGCTCTTGTTTGTGAAACTGCCATTTCCATCTACTATCATTCTGACCGAGAGGTCAACGCTCCCTGGAGAAGCACTTTCTACCTGTGCAGAACGCAAATTCCTCCGCCTGAGCAGTTGCATCAGGAGTGGTCTCTGGAACTGCATGGATTCTGCGGATCCATGCGGAATCTGCGGAAAAGAGGCGAGCTAACCCTTTATCAGCTGGAGGTAGCAGGAGAATTGGAGCTGTTCAATTCTCAACCGGTGGGGTTGCTCACGTATGTAGGGGAGAGAGCTTAAGGTGAATTAAGCTTTTCTTACATCTCTCATAAACAAGGTTATGAAGAAATTTTTACCAAGGTATTTTCTAATTACTTTTAATATCTTGACTGTGCGAAGTGAAAAGTGACACAATAAGTGAACGTTCAGACGAGTTCAAGTTGATTCATAAAGACTATGCAATCATTTATTTACACAAATTGAACAACTCATAAATACACCTGATTGTGGTTATTCCTATAACAAGCTTCAAAGTTGAATGAGATAAAACTCGCGTCCGAATTTTAATTCACATCAACTCAGATTACTTATATCGAACAGTAAAACATCAGTTCTGATGTTATAACCAAACAATTTTACTGGCACTTTCAGCTTAAGTTTTGGCAAATAAAGAACAAAAAATGATGAAAGTAAGTTTAGTAGGGTTCTACTAATTTTACTTTATCAAAGAGTGTGATCCAACCGGATCAGCACATCCCTTCTGCGCTTAAGATTTCCACATGACATGTAACCCTGAACGTGCTCAGCTTTACCTGGTGATGGCTTCTTAAGCAACCCCTGGGTAGGCACTGTCTCACCTCCGATCAGTCAGGGAACTTTTTAGTCGGCTCGCTCACTGTTCCTTGGAGAGAAAGGTATTTCAGGTAACTTTTCGTTTGTTTCAGTCCAAGCCAGAAAGATTCAAGCTGTACATCCAGGTCCTCCTTTCAAAATAAAATCTCCCCTCGGGAGTTAAAACACACTTGGAGGCGAGGAGCCTCGGGTGGGACATCCGGCTGGCGTGCTGCTGTTCGGCTGTCAGATCCCCCTTAGTTAGCTCATGGGCAAGACCTAACGAGCCAAACTGGTTTCTCCGGAGAGAAACTCAGCCTTCCTTCCTAATTTGGCATCCAGGAAGAAGCGTGTCACTCAAAGACGTCCATGGTTAGTAAGAGAAATGGACGACTTTGGTTACGCCCTCAGGCGTAAGATGAGTCAGAGAAAGGAAGAAAGATAAAGACTTGCCACCCAGGCGCCAGCCAAGGTTTAATTCTGTGGTTGTTCAACAACAGAATATGATAACATTTCTTTAGCTTGTTCTTCTGATAGACTCTAAGTGAAATAACTGCAAAACATTTATGATGATTAATTAACATTTCTGTTTAAGTAATCAGTTTTGAACCTTTTGTTAGTCCAGATAAATGAAATATTTTCTCAAGAAAAATCTACAATTATATTACTGTGTTCACAGTAAAATAAAAATAGTGATTTATATAAAAACACAATGAAAACATTGTAATTAATTATTAATCTTTTAGGCATGATAAAAGAGAAGAAGTGGTTCCACTTTCTTGTGACAGTCATTATCATGATTTAACAAATGCATAAACATTCTTAGTTAAACAACAAATGAATCATGAACAGAAGATATTGGGCCTCATGCAAGAACATGTTCGTATTCTTATCCTAAATTTCTCTTACTTTTGTTCGTACAAAGGG
>NW_013952758.1:441226-443115 GCF_001266775.1 Austrofundulus limnaeus | reverse complement strand
ACATTGGTGAATGCCACAAATTCTCCTAAATCACTCGTACGCACAATTTAAGAACAAATTCTTGCGTGAGGCCCATTGTTCTGTCCATTATCTGATTAAGAGAACCGGGGAGTTCTCTTCTGAGTTGAAATGACCAGTCATGGCCTAAATTGAGTTCAGTTTGTGACAGAGTTCCTGTCCTCTCGTCAGGCCTGTGGGAGGCCTGCTTCGAAGCAGTAAATCTTGTTTCTTCACTCGAGGTGACCCCTACATAACGACTGGGCGGTACTGAAACTAATCATCCCTCGCAAGTACTACACCTCAAAAGCCGCCTTAAGCTGAGGAGAAGACATTGAAATATTACCTACAATCGTGAAACGTGTCAGAAGGGCTCTCCTTCCAACCAGTGCAGAAATCACCGAGAAAAAACTTTTCTTCAGCGCAGTCTGGTAGACCAAAGAGGGCTTCACCGGCAAGTGGTCATTCAGAGCTAGCATTCGCAAGTTTGATCACAAGATTCCTGCTAACCTCTTTGTTCTGGAGTCTGTGAATTGAGAGTGCGGCATGTTCAAATCTCTGCTGGCTATTCCGATCAATGAATGGGTACAGAAATTGGATAAAACAGGTGAGAAGATCTCTTACCTGTTCCGCAGCTCTCGCTGCTGGAATGATATAGTGGCTGTGAGAAAAACAACCGTCTGACCTCACAACGCTCCGCCTCCTGTGACGTCACAATGTTCCACCCCCATGTGACATCATAACGCTTCGCCCCCACAAGCCTCAGTTTTCCTATATAAGGAGACGGGTTTAAAGACTTTTCCACTTCAACTCCACTCTACAAACTCTGCAAGACGAGAAAGGAAGAAATCAACATGGCCTTACAGTCAAAACAGAACACTCTCGCATCCTGCTGGGGCATGTACAACGTTGACGTACCCGAAGGATTCAACGTACCGTATTTCCCATCTTCATCGGCCGCTTATTCTCCATCCTCCGACTCTTCATCCGCTCTTTCTCTGGGCAAGGTTCTACCGATGGTCGCTTGTAGGAGAAGAGCGAGACAGCTGGTCTCCATCGCCGAGCACAAGACCGGCATCAAGAACTAAGCTAGCGTGCACAAGACCAACATCGAGAGCTCAGCTGGTTCCTCCGTCAATCCCAGTGAAGGGGAACTAGAAATGGATGAACGCCCATCCTCTTCCTCCGTCCGAGAACGTCACTGCAGGCACACTCGCCAATGAAGCTCTGCTGATTCCGGTGAAGAGGAGCTGGAGATGGATGGACCCTCGTCCCCCTTGAAGAACTTGAATGTGATTGTGACATGAACAAAGGCCGTGATGTGGATTCGCTCAGTTGGGTGACTTCAGCTCTCGTCGGGAGAGTAAAAACTGCTGTTCTCCACCTGCTCAACATATCGTTGAGAAAATACCTGGAAGAAACCTTCAACGGGTGTAGAATTTCACATCTGAGCCAGCGTCAGCACAGATGTCTGATGATGAAAGAAGAGGAATAGTTCTTCCGCAACAATTACAGCAGCATCCTGCAGCAGCTTTTAACCCCCCAGTTTGTTCCAGCAATTCAGAAGCTGCTGAGCGCTCCCAACATACAAGCAAACGATGATTGAGTGGAGACCGTTGTTCTGACCCTTTTACACGGACTGAAATCGGAAAAGGACATCCATGTCACCATTTTTGATATGTACGAATCCATGAGCAACTTTCAGGTGACTCAGCTCAAATATGTGGACAGTTGCTACAATTCTTCAAAGAACTGAAATCCTCAGTTTTTCTTTCTTAATTTAGATATTTTTGTTAGCATGTAACGTGTATTCCTTTTTAGTTTAGAAATGTCACATTCTTTTTTTACATAGAAAATAGAAATATTGTATTCCCTTTTTTCAAGTTTAGAAA
>NW_013952758.1:429952-439990 GCF_001266775.1 Austrofundulus limnaeus | reverse complement strand
GTAACCGGGAGCAAAGTAAAGGAGAGAGAGAGAGAGAGCTGTAACTGATTTCCTCTTTAGATTTACCCAAGTAGGGACAGGGTTGTCGTCTCTCAACCAGTACAGTAAGGCTCTAATGTTGGCCGCCCAGTAGTAATATAAAAAGTTAGGGAGTGACAAGCCACCAAGACCATGGGGTAACTGTAACATCTTCCTGGCTATCCGTGGATGCTTTTTATTCCAAATAAAGGATGACAATTCACTATTCAAATTTGTAAAGAAAGTCCTGCTGAGGAACACTGGCACGCTCTGAAATAGATAAAGTAATTTGGGCAATATTGTCATTTTGATCACGTTGATTCTACCCCCCAGGGATAGAGGCAGGGAAGTCCATGTAGCGATGCCCTTCTTCAGGTTCACCAGGAGGGGCAGAAAGTTTGCTGTATAGAGATCTTTGTGAGTAATCCAAATACCAAGGTATTTAAATTTGGCAGAGCTAATTTTGAAAGGAACTGGACCCATATGCTGCTCTTTTATTGGAGTCACAGGCATCAATTCACTTTTTTGAAGGTTAACCTTATACCCAGATATATTTCCGAACTTTGAAGTAAAAGAAGTAACTCAGGAATGCTAGACAAGGGATCTGAGATATAAAGAAGAGTATCATCAACGTATAAGGAAACTTTATGTTCAGTGCCAAACCGATTAATACCTTTAATCTTAKGGTTGTTCCGTAAAGCCACTGCGAGTGGTTCAATCGCTATTGCGAATAAGAGTGGCGAGAGTGGGCACCCCTGCCTCAAACCACGTTCCAATTCAAAATAGCTGGATAGATTACTGTTAGTGCGTACTGCTGCCATTGGTAAGGTATATATCAGCTTTACCTATGAAACAAATTTAGGGCCGAAGTTAAACATCTCCAAGGTCTTAAAAAGATAGTTCCACTCCACCCGGTCAAACGCTTTCTCGGCATCCAGCGAGATTAAAATTTCATTGCAGTTGTGACCGGATGGAGCAGAAGTATACAGCACATTAAACAACCGCCTGATATTAAAGAAGGATTGACAATTTTTAATGAAACCGGTCTGGTCAGGTGCAACAATTGTGGGGATAATCTGTTCGACTCGTTTTGCCAACATCTTTGTAAGAATTTTCACATCAGTATTTAAGGGCGATATGAACTACAGCTCAAGAGGTCTTTATCCTTTTTTAAAAGCAAGGAAATTACTGCCTGACGCATAGACAGTGGCAATAATTGTGTAGCTAAGGATTCCTCAAAAACTGATAACAACAGGGGAGAAAGTAGATCCGAAAATTTCCTAAAGAATCCTGCCGGGAAACAATCTGGTCCTGGATATTTTCCATTTTGCATGTTTTTAATGGCAGAGTTTATCTCAGCTGAAGAGAAATCTCTTTCCAACTCATTAGATAGGTCAGAACTTAGTGAAGGGATTTTAATATCTTTAAAAAAAATCATCCAATTCAGTAGGGTTAAGTGAGGCTTCGGAGGTATACAGAGATTGGTAAAATTTGCTGAAACACAGATCAATTCCTGCATTCTCACAACATTTTACACCATGCTTATCATTTATTGCTGAGATATCCTGTTTAGGTGAGTGCTGCCGTAGCTGCTGTGCAAGAAGGTGTCCAGCCCTCTCACCATGCTCATAGTAGCCATACCTAGATTTGGATATTAAATATTCAGCCTGTTGGGTAGAAAAGATGTTAAACTCTGTTTGGAGTAATGTACGTTTCTTAAGCGAGTCTTGTGTAAAAGCATGGCAGCATTCCCTGTCTAATTGTAAAATCTGATCTGTCAGTGATTTTAGCCATTCGATGTTTTTCTTCTTTTTATTTGCACAGTAAGATATTATTTGACCTCTCATGTAAGCCTTTAATGACTCCCAAACAGTGCTAAGTGGCATCCCAGGAGTCCGATTAACATCAATAAAAAACTTAATTTCAGAAGCAAGCATATTAACTAAGTCTTCGTCAGATAAAAGTATCGGATTAGGTCGCCAAGCACGATAGACCGATTGCATAACAGGAACGTTCAGTTTCATTATGAGCGGACTATGATCAGAAATGACTGTCGCTCCATAATCACATTCACTCACTAAAGGTAAAATCCGTTTATCGAGGAGAAAGTAGTCAATCTTATAGCTCTAATGAACAGGGGAAAAACGCGAATACCGTCTCAGGGTCGGATTATGAAAACGCCACACGTCAACCACTCCATAAGTGTTAAGAAATGAATTAATTGACTGAGCCGATTTAGAAAGAGAGATCCTCCCCACTGTACTACGATCAAGGGACGACAGCACACAGTTCACATCTCCCCTAATTATGAGATTATGTGTCGAAATGTTAGGTAAATTTGAAAAAAGCGTATTAAAAAATGTTTGATCATCCCAATTTGGAGCATATACCAAGATTAAAATGACAGGAAATGCATATAGTTTTCCCACCACAATTACATAACGTCCAGCAGCGTCCGTTTTAACACTGGATGCTGTAAATTGCACCTGTTTACTAACTAAGATGGCCACCCCTCTTGATTTACGTAGATTGGAAATTAAGCTGAAACACCTGACCAGAACAACGCCTGCTTAGATTTGCACTGTCTGCCTCTTACGCAGATGGGTCTCCTGCAAAAAAAGTAATATGAGCATTAAGTTGTCTTACATGTGCTATAACTTTCCTAAATTTCACTGGACCATTGAGGGATTTCACATTCCAACTCACACAGTTAACTGGGTGACTGTTGATGAACCTGGTAATATTAGAACTGCTCATGTATGGTCAATTTGACTGTAGTACAATATCCACAAACCACCACAAAAAAATAAATAAATAAAAACAAGAAAAATACATTCTTAAAACAAATAGATCCGGTATAGTCCCACCCCTTTCTCCTAAAAAGCACGGAGAACCCAACAAACAAAAAAATCCACACATTTCTGCATATACTGGTGGGCTTACCTCCTTGTCTGGACTCCCACCACAACTAAATAACAATAACAAAAAATATATATAAAAATGGGTTCCCTTACTTTAAAGTATTATTACTGTTACTGTTTATGCTCCTTGCTGCACTGATAAATAAAGCACTAACCAAGATCTGGATGGACCCCCTGTGAAACTCGTACATTGAACAAAAAGAGGAATGTCGTCCCTCGTAATAATGTCTAAAATTAAATCAAGATATAACACGGGACATAAAGTTAGAAGGTTCATTAAAACCTGACAGTCATAATGGATCGTTGAGAGTTGGATCTGCGGTCAACGCCGGTCCTCGCTGTCCGTCGCCGAGATGGTCCTCTTTTTAACGAAGTCCATTGCTTTATTGGCATCCAGGAATTCCTTGTTTTCCTCCCCGAGAGATGCGAAGCTGTGCAGGGAAAAGCAGGCCATAGCAAACATCACGTCGGTTGCGGAGAAGCCTCCTCACCTCCGTAAACGCCACTCGAGCCTTGGCCACAGCCGCCGTGTAGTCAGATGTGATGATAATCGGTGTCTCTTTAAAGCGAAGAGGACCACGACTCCGAGCCCGACGCAGTATTTTCCACACATTCTTGATAATAGTGCAGCTTGGCAACAACAACTCGTGGCTTATCGCCTGACCTGTTTCCACCTGGAGAGCGATGGGCGCGGTCCACCAGTGGCTCTTTATCCATCTGTAGAACCTCTGCTAGCAGTTTAGCCACTGCTGAAGTGGAGCTGGATTCTGGCATCTCTGGAACTCCAATAATCCGTACATTGCACCTCCTCATGTGTCCTCCCATTTCGTCACAGTTCTTTTTGAGCCCAACGACTTCTTCTTTCAGTTCCAACACAGTGGTGCGCAAAGCAACAACCTCATCGGACCAGGTTGACAAGCCGCCCTCCACCTCTTTAACGGTTTGTTTCACGTGGTCCAGATCTGCGCGCAGTAGCATCGTGCCGTTGGCCACCTCCGCTCTCACCGCTTGCAGCTCCCCTTTAATAAGAGTAAACTCTTCAGCCAAAGCCGCTTTTATTTCAGATTTGATCACAGTTGAGAGATCGGTTTTTATAGTGGCAAGAATGTCAGACTTCAASGAGAGTGCGTCCGCCTCACTGCGGGAGGGAGAGGAGGGCGCAGAAGCTCCGGCTTTAGCTGCAGGCTGCTCCAAGGCGACGTCAGACCTAGCAGCCGTCAAGCTAGAATTTTTGGCTTTCCTCGAGTTTGTCGCCATTCTTCTACTCTTCCAGGCAAGAATCACTCAGGGGTCGAGTCCGTACGGCCAAATGTTCAAAACAGCAAGGGCATTTAGTATAGAACCACAAACAGAACAAGTAGGAGCAGGAGCCCACGTGACACACGTCTCACTCCTCCGCCATCTTGTCCCGCTCTACACCTGAAATGTCACATTCTTTTTTACATAGAAAATAAAAATATTGTATTCCCTTTTTTCAAGTTTAGAAAATGTTGTATTCCCTTTTTTTAAAAAAAAACTTTAGAAAATATTGTAACTTGTTTAGAATTGTCACGTTCTTTTTTACATGGAAACTATTTTTTCCCTTTTTAACTTTAGAATTGTCGCATTATTTTTTACATAGAAAATAAACAAAATGAATAAAATCAGTCTCACCGTGTTTCATTGCAGAATAAATACAAGAGGGTTTGTTTATACTTTTCATTTATACTTAGACGATCCTACGAGGATGGGTGAAGAAAGAATACTGAAAAAAGTTTATTACACCCCTGGCCACCCTGGTAGTTTTGGAGGAGTACAGCCCTTACAAGACGGTGTCCAAAATGAAATGGGAAAGAAAGTCAATATTGAAAAAATTAAGGATTTTCTCTCGGAACAAGACGCTTACACTCTACACAAACCGGTTAGAATGTATTTTCCGAGAAATAGGGTATTTGTTTCTGGGCCGTTAAAACAGTTCCAGGCAGATCTTTGTGACATGACTAATCTTAAAGACCATAATGATGGATTTATTTTTTTATTGACGGTAATTGACGTATTTTCTAAAAAGGGCTACGCGAGGGTTTTGAAAAGAAAAACCGCGCTCGCAGTGGTCAAGGCTTTTGAATCTGTGTTTAAAGAGAGTGGAATTCCTAAAAAGCTCCAAACTGATGCAGGCAAAGAATTTTTTAATAAGAATTTTCAAGTTTTAATGAAAAAATATGGCATCGTACATTTCACTACAGCTAGCGATCTGAAGGCATCCGTCATGGAATGTTTTAATCGGACGTTGAAATCAAAGATGTGGCGGTATTTTACAGCCAACAACACACGCAGATACCTCGATGTTCTTCAAGACCTTTTGAATAGCTACAACCACAGATTCCACTCCAGTATAAAGATGACCCCCGTGCAAGTGACTTCTGAAAACACTGTCCAAGTTTTACATAATCTTTACAGCGCTACAAAAAAAAGCAAAATCAAGTTGAAGTTTAAAGTCGGAGACCTTGTGAGAATATCTAAACTGTGTGGCGTTTTTGATAAGAAATATGAACAAATTTTCACAGACAAGCTCTTTACGATCTCTGAAAGTATTCCACGCCGACCTCCAATTTGTAAACTCAAAGATTATGACGGTGAATCAATTCAAGGATCGTTTTATGAACACGAGTTGCAAAAAGTCAGACTGAGTGAGGAGAAAACCTATCACGTAGATAAAATTTTAAAACACCGCATGGTTGGAGGTGTACGGCAGGTTCTTGTTTCTTGGAAAAATTGGCCTGAAAAGTTCAATAGCTGGGTCAAAGCCAGTGATCTTTATAACATTTAAATAAGCGAGTGCCTGTACCATTTGCACCTGTGCGCCGAAGAAGATGGAAGAAGGTTTTTACGTGACTCTGCCTTCTAACGCAAGTTTTGAAGTATTTAAAAATAACATGAGTTCCAGCTTTCATGTAGATTTACTGTAGCTCATCCGCTTAACTTAAAAGGCAATTGGCAGGTCGCTTTCACTGAAATATCATATTCACATACGTGATTTAATATTACACACGACCTTGCATTTTTCGAATGGAGTAAAAAAGACAATCAAGACGAAGTGCAAAGACAGAAATTCAGAAGCGGATATTACCAGGAGATCAATCACCTCAAAACAGAGTTGGAAGCATTTTTCAGAAAAATAAACTCGGATAATTATTTATTTTTTAGTCGTATTCAAAAGAAAATAGTTTCAAGCAGGGGGGCAGTACCATTTAAGGTTTTTTGAACCTGTGGCATATATGCTAGGGGTCACCCCAGGAGAATTGATCCTATTTGATCAAAGAATGGCGCCTTATCCCGCAGACGGGAGAATATTTTTCTGCGCTTTATTCCTCGCTTCGTTAATCTGGTGTTGGTGAATCATGATTCTTTTATAGGTAGCAGAGAATTATCTCCTTTTAATTTTTGAAATTATAATTTGGAATATGTTGCACTAGTCAAAGATGGCCACCAGTTCCCAGCAAAAGCCTTTCAACCCAGTTTTTCCCAGAACATTTCAGTCAGGGAGTATTACAACCTCTTTCTGGCCACCAGAGGACACCTGAAAGATTTCCCTCTGAGCATGAGTCGTGAAGATTTTAATGAGGGATACTCTCTTTTTCTCTTCAATTTAAACGCCGCAGAGGATAACGACGCCCTCTCCCCAATTTTAAACGGCAATTTAAAATTGGAAATGCGATTCAGAACGGCTCTTCCAAACACCGTAACTTTAATCGTCTATACGTGTTACGATTGTATTCTGGAGATTAATGCAAAATGGCAAGTACTGGTGGATTACTATTAAAATTCTGAAGAGGAAAAAAAATAAAATATGGATAATCACCTGATTGAGAGCATCCAGCATTACCTGATCAGAAAGTGTTGTTGTGGCATTTGGGCCTCCGATCAGCTGCAGTTATCAAATGAAATACAAAGACCTGCATATGTTTTAGTAAACACACACGCATCTCATCTGCCTGGAGAACATTGGCTCGCCCTTACTTTGGAGGAAGATGGAAAAGCTACCTTTTTTGATTCATTCGGCTTTCGCCCAGATTTCATTTTTTATCCTCGGAGTATCGTGAAATTTTTGAAATTGCATTCTTCAGAAATAATTTATCACTAAAATCAGCTACAGAGCACCCATTCAACCATGTGCGGACAACATTGCATTTTTTATTTATGTCATAAAGCCTCAGGACCTTCCCTGTTTCAGATTTTAACCAAGTATAATGATGATGTGTGTAAAAATTATGCCATGGTGTTTAATTTTGTGAAAAATATCAGAAATGTAAAATAAATCATAACAGTGATGTATTTACTCACAGTACGTGCAGTTTGCAAATGTTTATAGATTGTTACGGAATTTGAGTGAAAACTGCAAATTTTATTTGTTTTTTCTCTGTTTATGAATTGACAATAAAATGTCATTAGTTTTTTGTCTCTGTTCATGATAAAATGTTTTGTTTAGTTTCCCTTTTGTTTTCTCTGTATATAATAATAAAATGTTTTGTAAAATTGCGATAATAAAGGACTTAAAACTTTCATTATCTTGAGTAAACACTTTATTGAGCATAAAAATTACTCAACACATTTCATTTTCTCACAAAGATTTAAGAAAATGTGACCCATTTTGGAGGAATTTTTTTTGCGAAGAGAAGTTTTTGCAGCACTTTCCTCCTCTTCTTCTTCTGAATGAGGTCTGATCCATCGTGGTGATAAAATTGTTTTCACCGGCTTTCTCAGTTTCACAGGTGGGGCCTTAAATTCTTCTTCTTCTCCTCCTGTTATGAGTCTTTTGTATTGTTTACGGGCGTGAGGATTATTTACAAAAGTTAAAGGAACATTCAATATGGACAAAGTTGTTAGAAAATTTGTCCAACCTCTCGGTGACGAAGCTGATTTAAAAGGAAAGGTCAGGTGTTTAAATAAATCAATCATATGTGAGCCTTTGACAACATCCCCTTTGTAAATAAATTATCCTCTGGAAGTCCATGTGCTGTCACTTTCAGAAAGTTTTTTTTTAAATATATTGTGCATTTTTCCGGTTACGTTTAGGCAGGCTCTGCATAATCTCGTCTTCAATTATTTCAGCGTACAGTTCTGGCTTGACTTTGACCCCGCTCCGAACCAGTTTCATCTTGCTGCTGGTGCATTTTAAAAGCTTTACTTTCTCTCTGTCCTTGCTTAACAAGTGTGAGAAACCTCTGCAACAGTGCCTCATACTTCTTCACTTTTTCATAGGGACTCATTCCAGATTGATTTAAAATCTCACGCATCTTCATGTCCAATTCATTTTCAGCAGTCTGACTGATTGATGTTTCAGGTTGAGTCAAACGTGTCAGCTGATACGGTGAGACTAGAAACATTTTCTGAGCAGTCTTAAGAGCCATTATCTTATGATTATTCCAGCCACGAGTTCTCCTAACAGAGGCACTACCACGGCCAGTAAGGGTAGCAGCCCTCCTCGTTGAGATGTCAGAGTCTTTTGTTTACGTTTTAAAGCAATTTTTTTCTGTTTTTTTCAAATTTCTGTACTGCGAGGGGGACAGACAAACGTTTCCTTTTAAAACATTCAGAGCGATCTCACACAGAGTCTGTATAAAATCTGGTGAACAGTGGGTGAGAAAATATTTTCTTTTCTTTGGCGTAGATCAAAAAAAGAGCTTTAAGCAGGTGCGCATTCCTTTTAAGGTGAGCTGACACGACGACTTACTTTGGAGCATAAATCGTGAGCAGCTGATCAGGGAATGTTCCTGTTCGCAGTCTGTATCGATCTGGGCAATGTGGGGTCATGTCCGCTAATAAATGTCCATACGGCACCTTTGTCACATCTTCAAAACTCTCCAAGAAAAAACCTTTTTGTGACGGAAAAATCTGATGAGCCAAAATGCTCACTTGTAACTTGTCTCTTGGATTTTTAAACAGAACCAAGTAATTACAATTTAAACTTATTGTCCAGTCATGTTTACCTTGATGAAATATATTCTGTGTAAGCATCATAATGCTTATGTTTTTATGATAATGATACTGGGTGAAAATTTTAACCACTTCTAAATGAGCAGATGCTTGATACATCACATCTTCCAAAATAATCAGGTGACTGGTCAGGAGGAAACAAATCTTCATCTTGGAAAGAATCAGGAAGACAAAAGGAAAAAAAATTGTATAGGTCCTCTGGATGGGTTCTTCTTTAATGAAATGTTTCGTCTCTCTTCCAAGAGACTTCTTCAGACTGAGAGTTTCAAGCAAAATTCAGGCTTTTGAGTCCTGCCTCCAGGTGACTGATACTCACATCACATGGCTATCGTTCACACCTAATTAATACCTATTGTTAACAGGGGGTGGAGTGATACTGCCAATGGCAGCGCTGTAGGAGAGGGACAGCTGAAAACGGATGCCCCCACCTCTGTTTAATGATGGATGGTCTTTCTTCTCAAAAATGGCTTCTTTTACTCCTCTCTCAAACCAACATTCCTCTCTATCAAGAATGAGAACATCCTCATCTCTGAAAGAGTGACCGCTGGCCTGTAAGTGAATGAAAACTGCAGAGTTCTGGCGAATAGAATTAGCTCGTCTGTGTTGGGACATTCTTTTGAACAGTGGTTGCTTTGTTTCCCCGATGTATAACTGGTCGCAGTCCTCCTGGCACTCATGGTATCATAGACTTTACCCAGGTGAGGCCACTCCTAGTCTGTATGGTTTACCCAAAATTCACAAACAGGATGTACCGGTAAGACCCATTGTTAGCATGATCAACTCTTTCACTTACAATGTTTCTAAATATCTGACGTCTATACTTGGTCATTTAGTTGACAGCTCAGAACATCACATACAGAACACTATGGACTTTGTTGGCAAGATGAGGGATGTCATGGAGACGGATGAAAGTCTCCTATGGTCTCTTTTGATGTTACATCGCTCTTCACGTGCGTTCCTGTTGATGAGGCAATGGATGTGGTCTGTACAAGATTGAAATCAGACAACACTCTCAGCAGCAGAACCACACTTTCCACAGAACAAGTGTGCCAACTCCTCAAACTATGCCTGGAATCAACCTACTTCACGTACGGTGGGCAATATTATAGGCAGAAACATGGGTGTG
>NW_013952758.1:422500-428884 GCF_001266775.1 Austrofundulus limnaeus | reverse complement strand
TCAGACTGAAGAAGTCTCTTGGAAGAGAGACGAAATGTTTCATTAAAGAAGAACCTGTCCAGAGGACCTATACATTTTTTTCCTTTTGATTTTTTACCTGGATTACTTACATGCATCAGGACAATCAGGAAGAACGTAAACAAATTTAATGTTTTTATTCACTTTCTTCAGTTCATCATACATGGGTTGAAAAGACGTATATATCCACACAATATTCTCAGGAGAAGAATCCTATACGTGGTACATATTTTCTAAAACATTCTTAACAAAAAAAGATTTTCCACAACCGCTGGGGCCACTAATTAACGTTGCAAAAAACCATCTAATCCTTGGGTCAATATCAGCTTGCTCAAATTCAATAAGGGCTGACATTTCTTCTCTTTTTTTTCAGAAACCAAAAAGGTAATGTTGTACCATCAGAAAAAAGCCTGCTTTTGTCATAGACGACTTGAATTTTTTTTTCAAATGCCACATTTTTTAACAAGAATGCCTTTTTATTTCGTCTGGTGTTTTGAGGAGTTCTAATAACTACATTTTTGTCCTCCCAGAAAAGAATTAACCAGCTGCTCGATGGTGTTAAAATTGACACTTTCACAAGATTGATAGGACTGAGTGATGCCTTTGGCCTTAAGAATATCATGGTTTTCATTTCTTGTCTTATAAGTGTATGATTTAGGACCTGAGGAAACAAAATCCTGTATAACGTCACCGTTTAATTGATCGTTCAAATCACCCAGAAAATTTCCCTCTTTAAGATGGGCCTCACCTTTTTTTATGACGTAGATTATAGAATCTGTGTCCATATAAAGGACTTTTTCTTTCAGCTGCTACAGGCATTCCAGTAATTTTAGTCTCACATAAGCTGTTGTAAATGCTGCAATAAACACATTATTTGTCCTTTTTGGTGCAGGGACACAGCGTTTAAGTCCGCTGGAGTAAAACAGTTTCAGTGTTGATAAAGTGGAAGTAATGCACTTTATATTTTCCCAAAAACTAGAAAGTTGAAAAACTCTTCAGGTTCTTTGATGAAACATGTTTGGGATAGTTCATTTCTTTGCACAAACTTTCCCCAGAAACTGTTTAAGCATAATTTAGCTATTTGTCTTTTTGCAGGGTTGACCTCTATTTTTTCAGGATCTAGTTTAATGCCCTGATTAATTTCATAATCACAGACATATTTTTCTCTGCTTTCTGAATTGTTCGCGTCTTTTGGAAAACCAGAACTTTTTTGTTTCATTTTGAGAAATGTTTTTATGTATTCAGCGAAAACGGAGTTGCTGTGTTCGACAAAATGTCAGATTTCTGTGATTTTTAGCACACTGTAACCGCATTTTATAGCCTCATTAAATTCCTCTGTGACCCAGACACCTGTCAAAGCACGCTCTTCTTCGCTGTGGGTGCAATAATCTGTTTGGTTATTGATTTCTGCACAAGAACTGCAGAGAGTGAAAACGAGTTTACCTCCAGATGTTTTTGATGGCAAGATGGGAAAAAAATAATCCACGTGATGGTGCAACGATTGCTCGAATGAAACCAAAGTAATTTTGAGGTTCGTCAAAATCTTTGTAAATTATATTTGGGTGACCGAGCGGGTATGAGCAGGTGGCATTCACAAACGGATACAAAGAACAGAAATCTTGAAAGAYAATATTCTCATCCAGTTCTGCCGTGTACTTCAATTTAATAGCGCACGTTCTTCCCCCGTAGAGAGCATCCCGTGGGGAGAGGGGAACAGGAGCCTGAAATTTCTTGAGGAAACATTTCAATTCGGGGTTTGTTTGTTTCATTTGAGTCCACTCATGCTCCCAAATAACCTGAACCTGGAGACCATGGACTGATTTCAATGCCTGTGATTTTTCGATGGTGGAATTTTACAGGTCTTCAAATGGGAAGTGTCAGGGGACATTTTTCAAGAGGTGAAAAGCAGTTTGCACATCCGTGAAAAAAACAGCCGAGAAATTCAAAGGCGTATTTCACACCCTGAAATTCTGCAAAACCGTCTACAAAGAACTGCCCAATCTGTTGTTCACCTATGTTTAAAGCGTGATGAATAATCATTTTTTTGGAAAACGCCAGCCACTCTAGCCATTGAAAAGACACGTTTGAAACTGTTTTGCATTGTCTGACGTAGTTCACAGGAGATGGAATAGCGAGGATATTTGGTTTCAAAAAATTGCTGAGAAAAACAGATATGCGCACACTGGCTATAGTGATTTTATTAAACGGATCAATATGACTGTTGAAAAAATTGTTGTCTGAATTTAATGCAAAAAGAATTTCGACATCGTTCCTACAGTAAAAAAGAGCTTCTTTTTCAAAGTTGAATGTTTTTTGAGACACTTGCGTGTACTAAGCATCAAATTTCTCTCGTTCTGTATGTGGCATTTTTTTCACCCCATAATCATCAGCTGAAGGATATGCACCTACATATTTCAAATGTTGCTCTGAGGAAAATTTGTGTGAAAAAAAACCTTTTGAGCTATTTGAAAAACCCAGAGCCTTGGGCATGGCAGACAGTTTCATGCCGAGAAAACTAAGACTGTCTATAAACCATAAATTAAAATCGGGTTCGGTGAAGCACAGTATTTTACTGCCTTGCATAATGATTGCCGGTTTTATCCTAAGCTTCACCATCACATTGAGGATGAGGTAGGAATAAAACCCTTGAGCATTGTGTGAAATAAACGTAAAATTCCGAAACAAAGGCCTTCTGAAATACAGAATAAAGTTATGAACGCAATCCAGACTGTGAGAAGACCACTCAGGTCCTGTGATATTTTTGGTACATACCAGAAATGGTATGTGTACATTCTGCTCATCTGCAAATGTTTCAAGGTCATAAAAATGATTTTATCATTCACCCGGTCATCGACTGCACAGGGTTGAATGATCATGGTCATCCATCATTTTGACAGAAAGTGGGTTATATTGTTTTTAATAAGTACTTTTAGGAGTAGTTTTATAACACTATACTTTTACTTTACTTGAGTAGTATTATTATGAAATATCACTACTCTTAGTACATTTTCTGAATACTCTACCCACTCTAAGTACCAGTAACTTTACTTTTAACCAGAAATACACTAGAGACTAAATACTTTTTATTCTCACTTGAGTAATTTCTTGGATTGGATGGATATTCTTTACTTTTGCTTTAGTAAAAATATGTAGTTATACTTTTACTTGAGTGTAACTTTTGGTTATTATACCCTTCTATCCTGACTCATCTAAGATTGACAGGACTTTTATATAGACATACTGTATGTTTCACTTCACACAGTGGAATATTCTTGCCCATGCAGCTGTAAAAAAAGTCAAACTTGACATTCAAAAAATAAAGATTTTCATTGTGGTGGAAATATTTTTTAAAAGGCAGAAACGTGAATAAAAAGAAGATGCACTTCGTGGAATGGTCGTCATATGATTTAATAAGGTTTGCAATTGCAAAGATGAGTTATAGCGCGGCCAGGTCTGAAACAGAGGGCTGGAAGAATGGCAACTGGAGAAGAGTTACAGGAAATGGAGCACATGAACACCCAATCAGGAACTGACAAGTGTCACAGTAGCTTAACTGAAAAAGTACATGTTAAAGAGACGATGGCACCTCCAAAATCAGAACAGATAATGAGAAATCATGGTGGTTATCAAAAAGAGGTATAATTATTTTCTACCACAGTCAACATGTCCCTCCTCCTGTTAATGGTGTTGTTCCATAGAGACACAGGTAATGCACAAACTTATTCAATAGTCGTAACTACCAGCTCAATTAATCATACTGGATAAATGTCCCTGAGATACAACACTTAACAAAGACAATGACGTCCAAACAAAGATGGACAAAGCAGGTTTGTACAATATTACAGCTACTGCTGGTGTGTTTTTCTCAGTCTGAGGATTCATTATGCAGACAGATAGGAAATCCTAAGATCCCTCACTTGCCTAAAAAGGACATTATGTCATCAAGTCCATGCCTCAGAGACTGCAAGCCATTATAAAAGCCAAAGGTGGTGCAACTAAATACTAGTGATGTATTTTGAATGGTCTTTTGTTCATCTGTTTTTCAAGATTCCATACTTTTTTTCCTCAGAATTGAGTGATTCCATGTTTTTTTCCCTGTGCTTGGTCTATAAAAGTAACATTCACTGACTTCCACAACGTTTTCTCTTCATTTCTTTGAATGTTCCTGAAAGCCAACAAGTTGCAATTTGGAATAACCTTATTATTGTATCATGTTTTTGATCTGAGTTTGTTTTACAGAATAAAATGTCTGAATGAGTGCTCATCCAAGAATGCTGATTCCATACTTTTTGCCAGGGGTTGTATTAGAACCAATGATGATTATGGTGTCGTGGCAAGTTTATCAAGAATGCAGAAACACGTTGGAATAAATGCACAGAAAGTCTGCATGTATGGTCGTCAAATGATTTAATTCTTGAGCAACAAACACACAGAAGTCAATCAGGAAGTCTGTCGGGTTTGTGGCTGCCTCGTCACCAGAAACAGCCAATAGTATAACATCATGTTAACACCTTGTGAAAGTTTACAACCAATCACAATCCGACGAATAAAACTGCCTAACCAATAAACAGGGCTCTCAGCCCAAAGCGTTAACTTATCAAACAAGAGAGGTCAAGCTGTTGCTGGAGTCCTGACATCTGGGTCAAACAGATTAAGAGCCAAAATAAGTTATCAGAAGAGATGAGTACTGGACAGCGTCAAGGTGAAACAGATATAAATAATTAGTCCATGACAATCCCTCCTCTTGAGTTAACAATACTCAAAACCAAATCAAAAAGGAATAATTATTAAATGTCTGAAAACAAATGCAAAAAAAAAACAACATCAAGTACAAGGAAAATAGTGCAATTCATATGACAACCATAAACATATACATTAAAATAAGGTAAAATACAACAGGAATAAGCTTAAAGACAAATAGAACATCATTCACACATCAGAAAAAATCGATGAAGATCAAAAACATGTCAAAATTTAAAAAAAACTTAAAAGTCCAAACTTAGACAAGGTATCACAACACAAGTTCTGCCTCCCAGCGAATGTGATTGCGTTAGCCGCCTATGTTCCATCAGAATCTTATCTTGGATACTGTGTTAACTTAATACAAGTTGTCAATAAATGAACCTTAAGCAAAGCAAATTAGGACAAAGCAGATCAAAGAAGATGCCAATAGGCGTTTACTTCAAAGTTAACAGATTTAGACAAGTCAAACAACAACTTATAAATGGAGATCACAAACTTCAATGAACCCGAGAATAATTGAAGAAATAAAGTTATTGAAATCAGTTAAAAATGACTAACCACCCAATTCAGGAAGATTTTATTCCACCCACAAACATTCCACGTGAAGAAAAATCCAAAATCAAAAAATTAAACCACAAAACCTAGGATAAGAATAAATTCAAATATGATGAAATCAGTTCAAAAGTAATGGAGACTCTAAAAGCTAATAAAACAAAAAATTAAAGTAAAGAAAACACCTTCAATGAGAAAAATATCAGAGTTAAAAAGGCAAGAACTCAACTTCATTAATACTGGCATTAAAGCAAAACTGGCTTGTGCACTGAAACAGATTGACGGAAAACGCCGAAAATGAAAAATGTAGGGAAAATAGAAATAAGAATCAAAACAAAAGGTCAAAACCTAAAAGAAAAAACAAAATAAAACAAAACCCAAAAAAAAAACAAAAGTTAACCCTAAAAAAATCCTATGGGTCTAACAGAAAGAGACTCTCCCTTCTCTTTGTACTCCGAGTCAATAACTAAAAGTAAGACTAGATCTAGTCCCTCTGTGATGAAATAGACGTTGCTAGACAGCAAATCTCAGCTCCCCAGACCTCAACAGCAAACCACAGACAGGTGAAACTGACCCTCAAATATGTCTTTGTGGTGTACCAGGCACGAGGTAGCAGAATACCCTCTCCCCAGCCTACCACAAACACAGAAAGGAACAAACAAACAAAACCATGACTGTCGTGAGGCTACCAGGGAGCTGCACAGAAGGACAAAAACTAGGAAATCATAAAATAAACAAACGTAACCAAAATAAAAAAGAAACAAAAACAAACCACCTGTTCTAACTTATTACAGACTCAGAAATGCCACTGAAACTGAGTGGTTCCAGCCGAGCAGCAGCAAGCCGGGGCATCCGTGTCCTGCCCTGGGGGAGAGCAGTGTACTGATGAGAACGTTTCAGCAAAGTGGTTGTGAACAGGTTTGCTAGACACCGTTTGAAGGCGGGCACCACGCAACATGAGAGAATGAAAATTAGGAAGAAAAATGAGCAAATAGGGACTAATAATGTTCTCAGCCAGACTTGCCACCCCCGTTGGCAACCCAATCTATCCAATTCCGGGGGGGGTCGGGG
>NW_013952758.1:420021-422444 GCF_001266775.1 Austrofundulus limnaeus | reverse complement strand
CACGCAGACTTTCTGTGTATTTATTCCAACGTGTTTCTGCATTCTTGGTAAATCCTGCCACCACAGTTTTTTGGCGTTGTCGGCCAATCACATGACAGAGCCCTCCCTGTGAAGTCAACAAATGATCCAAAACCATGTGGTGCTGGAGCAGCATATTCCTTGACGCTACCAGAAAGGGAGATAAGGCAGAAAAACCTTCCTCAACAAAAGCAGTTAAGTTCTCCAGACGAGTGTGCAAAGAATCTAACTTATAAGCCAGATGAACCGTACCCCACCAAGGAAAAATGCCACCCACTATCTTTTCACCTGTAGAAACCAACATCGACCTATTTGATCTATGGTCACCATAAGAAGAAGGCACAAACTGAGGATAGTGATGGGTGGTGTAAACAAGCTGATCTAGCACAGTGACTTCAGGAGTCAGGTCAACTAAAGTGCAAGTACCTGAACAACTGGGTGGGATAACTTGTTAATAGTGAGCACCACATAACCAGACATAATCCTGGGGACATCCTGCTCCCAGGTCATCAGGCCAAGCAAGAAGACAGGCCTGGACAGCAAAAGATGTAGAGAGTTTGTGTGATTTAATCATAAAAGGCACACGGCAAACAATGCAGGGAGAGATGCCAAAAGGGGGCGGAGCACAGGTACTGTCAACAGTTTAAGACAGCTTTCTGTCTCGCCAAGAAAAAGTCTATCAGGGCTTTGTGCTCTGTGAACACAAAAATATGAGACATGGAGCTGTAGGAGGGATGAACAGCACCCACTGGTTCAAATAAAGAAAAGTCATCAGTGCGTAACACACTGCTATCTATGGCCCTGATGGCAACACGAGACATATGTTCACAAGGTGCTGGAAGGTCTGTCCTTGCATAAGTCCAGCCTTTGGACCCCTTTAAGAAAGGAGGAGTCATCACCATCAAAGCACACAAGAAATCAGTAGAGTTCAAAGGGCAAGGTCTAACAGGAAGAGACATACTTGCATCATGTGGAAACAAGGGGCAGGCATAGCAGGAAGTGTTTAAGCCAGCAGTGCATAGAATAGACCTGACTGTGTTCCACCAAAGATTGCCATTTTGACCCTAGACGCCATACCAGCAAGAGCAGGAGGGTAATAGTCAGCCCCCCCAGGAAACCCAGCGTCTACGGACCTGAAAACAGGAGATAACTTGGAGAAAACATTTGGGACAAGAACAGATAGCTAGAAAGGTGCACAAACATCATAGCCAGTGAGATAAGCACAAATGGTGTAAAAAAACTGTCTGATAAAACAGCATTTTCAACATGGAACATAATGGCTGGAGAAGTATTGTTTACTTTCCAGATTTTGATCCTGTTCTTAATATTCTTGTCCTTTGTGGCTCCTCCCCCAGTTTACCCGCCCGGACACTGGTGGGTCTTGGAGAGGAGTCGATGCCTCTTTGTGGAGCTGGGGCGATGGGTCAGACTCTCAGTCACTGGAGCGGGGGGAGGGGAAGTGGCGGCTCTGTGAGTGGGGGGAGGAAGTGTGGGGCAGCACTTCCAACTCACAGTCATAGGAGAGTGGGGGGGGGAAGTGGTGAGTCAAGCTTTCAGACACTCGAGAGTGACTGTCAGCCAGGGGACTGATGGGTGGCCGGTGGTGACTGTTACTGCTGAGTCTGACCTGTCTCCTCTTGAGGGCATCATGTGGAGCCTTGAGCTCGACCTACAGCTGCTCTTCTTCCGACAGCCGCTCCCTTCGTGAACCCCAACTTTCAGTGAAGGCGTAGTAGCACAAGGACGCCTTAATCTTTTTGTTGGGCACTGTCGTTGCTTGGCAGCCGCTCCCTCGTAGGATGTGCACTTCTTGTGTGGTCGAGGTGAGATTTAGTGACCAGTAAAAATAGGTCTCAAGGGAACTGTTTTTTACAGAGTGAAGTTATCCTATCTTCAACTCTGGCTAGAAACCGATAAAAATGAACTTTATTGTAATCTGACCTCTTATCTATTATTACTTGTTTTAAAGTAACCACACCCTTATAAAATAGGCAATTATCTTGTTACTTTACCTTAACAGGACTCTCCTGTAATCAGAGAAAAATGTTAAAAAAGGATAACCAAAAATCAATGTCCAGTCAGTTATCTTGTCTTTATGGAGCTTGCAAGCAGTTTAATAGAATTTGCAGAGATTGCCACATCTGATTATACAAATTAATAATATTGATTAGTAATTGATTGAGTAATAATAGGTGGTGATTAAAATAAAACACTCTAAAATGCTGAATAACCTTCCTAATTAATAGGTGTGGCATGTTCTATTAATTTCATAGAAGAAAGGATAAAGCAGTCAGTTATTTTACCCCATTGAGGTCCGGATGTTGTTTGCAAAAATCTCTCTCAGTGATGGGCATGGTCCAATTCTGGTCTTCGGTCCTTTTGAACTCAGTTGTGGAGTGTTGATC
>NW_013952758.1:412613-419867 GCF_001266775.1 Austrofundulus limnaeus | reverse complement strand
GATCATGTATCATGTGTTTTTCATGGTACTTTTCCATTATTACGCAACTCTGCTGCTTCCTCTTCTTGGGGCAGTTAGGTACTTTCTCAGTGGTATCATAAGTCCATTTTATCTGTTATATCAACATTTCTGAGAAGTCTCTATTTGCACAAGGTTTCGCGTGAAATCAGATAAGGGAACTGAGAGCTTCCTGCCAGTTAGAAGTGAAGCAATACTCAGCTCACATGAAGCTCAACTTTTCTGCATATGAACAGCCACACAACCATACACTGACCTTACAGAAATAAACTTACGTCTGTCCTAATCACCACCTTAACATTTTTAAACATAAATCACAAGTTTATAAATCATCAACAATCATAGTACATTAATCAAAAGAGACATAGTTATAATAATCATTGGTTARATTKGAYACACTCTTGAAATTGATTACATTATTTCATYATATTTCTTCYTGCTGCCTYCTCATCCTCTTTACCCCTTGACCTTCGTTCTTCTTATGATGTCCTCTTTTCCTCTCTGGGCCTCGTTTCTGTGGGGGGTAAAACTCCTTGGATCTGATTCCAGAATTATAAGCATCCTGGACTCCAGGCCCTCTTGACAATATCATAGACATCATTTTCAAGTGTCTACCCCTAGTCAGAATAACCTTTTGTCCAAAGAGCCTCTGACCAGGAACTGCAGGTGGGGCACACATTAGGAACGCTGTAATAGACATATATTTCAGCCCAGATCATAACAGTAATGTCCGAACAGTGAAAATAGTCACACGGGTTTAAAATGACAGTGCTAGTGGTGCCAGCTGTCACAGAAACATTGGGCCCGTGTGTACAGTCATTGATCCAAGTGGAATGAGCTTTCAAACTGGGTGGGTGGGGGGCGTCTTGATTAATCAGTTCTGGAAAATGCCCACAGGCTAATGGGGTAAAAGTGAGCATAAAAATAGTCTAGCAAAAATGCACCCAGCCATTTTTCTCAGCTCATGTGTAATCTTTCGCTTCAAAGGATATGTGATCAGCCGATCACAAAACAGGAGCAGAGGTTTAGCAGTGGCCTCTTGCTCAGATGTAGGAATAGTACCGTCCGGTGCTACTCTGGGGGGTGAAGGACCTTCCTGCAATGGGTGATGTGGATCCAAGTCGCTCGCTCTGCGATTTTCACGGCCGTCCGGGTAACCAGGAGAACTTGGAAAGGCCCCCAGCCAGTGGACGGATTTCCAGGATGCCCGTCTGAGGTTCTTCACAAGGATGTGGTCACCAGGCCTCAGGTCGTGGAGGGGGTGGTCCACCGGGGTCGGGAGAGCAGCTTTTACCTGCGAACGAACACAGTCAAAAAGAGGGGACAATTTAGAACAATAGGCCAACATCTTCTCTTCACACAGATTTGTGAATGAGACTGTTGCTGTTTCAGGGTGGAAGCCCACATTTGGTGGTACTGCAAAAATGATTTCAAAAGGACTAAGATTACACCTGCTCCTCTTTCTTGCTCTCATGTAGAAAAGGACCAGCGGCAAAGCCTTTGGCCAGGTTAAACCTGTTTCACTGCAACACTTTGTCAGTTTCTGTTTTATCGTGCCATTTTCCCGCTCAACTGCACCCACGCTCTGCAGATGGTAAGCACAATGCTTTTTCAGGTCAGTCCCTAGATATTAACTTAGCTGAGAAATGGCTTCATTGGCAAAGTGTCCACCGTTATCACTTGAGATCTTTTCAGGAATCCCCCAGTGGGGAATTATTTCAGACAACAGGCATCTAGCGACGTCAGAAGCAGTTTGTGTAGCTGTGGGGAATGCCTCCACCCACTTTGACCACATGTCCACAAAAACCAAACAATATTTCTTCCCTTCAGCTGGACTTGACTCAATGAAATACATCATTAAATGCTCAAAAGTTCGTGAAGGTACAGGATGGGCTGCTTCAGTTTTAGCTTTAGTTGGTCTCCCTGCATTTAGTTTAGCACAGATCATGCAGGACTGACAGTATTTCTGAGCAACAGTTGTGAAACCAGGGGCAAACCAGTGACTGTGTACCATAGAAACCATCCCAGACTTGGATGCATGATCTAACCCATGGGACAGTTTTGCAAAATGATTGAAAAAATGTTTTGGCAGACAAGGCTTAGAGTTTGGACCCATCCAAGCATCATTTTCAAAGTTACAACCTGCTTTCTTCCAGGCCTGCCTATCTGGAGCAGTGGAAAAAGTTTGCATGTCTCTCAACGAGTAGGCTTCTGCAGCCTTATCTTCAAACAATGTAAACACTTGTTGGCCGTACGCAGCGTTCTTTGCTGCACTGTCAGCTGCTCTGTTTCCAAGAGAAACTGGATCAGTGTCGTTCGAGTGAGCAGCACATTTGCAGACTGCTATCTGTTTTGGCAAAAGGATGGCTTCCACCAGTGCAGCCACCAGCTTATGATTCAAGATTGGTGAACCATCAGATTTCAGAAATTTCCTGTGTTGCGAATGCATACCTGCTGTCAGTGTAAATGTTTACTTTTTTTATTTTCAGCCCATCTGCTTGCTTCTATTAGCGCTATCAGTTCTGCTGCTTGAGCAGATAGGTGACTCGGTAATGAGGAGGAGCAGATTACATCAGTATTCTCATTCACGACAGCAAACCCAACCTTATTTTCGGCTGTTCCCATGTCCCGTCGTGCTGAATTGTCTACAAACAGGTGAGCCTCAGGTAGACTCAGAGGTTTATCAGACAGGTCCGGACGAGGGTTGCAGTTCAGCTCTAACTCTGCGAAGCAGTCATGAGGGAGTCCTTTGTCGGACAAAGGGACCAGCGTTGCTGGATTTAGAGCTGAGCAGCAACGCACTTTGACATTTGAGCTTTCGAGGAGATGCAACATAACGCGAATAACGTGATGCGCTAAAATGTGATGTTTTTTGTTCATTTAGAATCTGGTCTACAGCGTGGGGGACAAACAAGGTCAGATCTGAATACCCCACGATGTCACGTGATGCTTAAATCGCTTTCTCAGCTGCTGCAACAGCGCGCAAATATTTGGGCAAACCAGCAGCTACTGCGTCTAGTTTAGCGCTAAAGAAAGCCACAGGTCTCATCTTATCACCATGCATCTGGCTCAGCACCGAGGTCATGCAGCCAGATCTTTCATCAACATGCTGATAAAATGGCTGTGTCGTGTCTGCAGTTCACAGACACGGTGCACTCTGCAGAGCCTTTTTCAAAGCCACAAATGCTTCATCTCCTTCAGGGGACCAAGAAACAGCACCAGACGGTACCAAGCCAGGGGCATGGCAAATTTCTCTTAATGACCGTTCCAACTGTGAGTAGTTAATGATGAAATGTCTACAATAGCCGACCAAACCCAGAAAAGACATGAATTGCTTCTTTGTGACAGGGCGGAGCAGGTAAGTGATGGCTGAGACATGCTGCGGAGACAGCATCCTACCTGCAGCAGTTAATACATGCCCTAGGGACAAAACCTGTGGTTTTACAAACTGCAGCTTAGAGAGACTGACCTTGTAACCCTGCTCCGCCAGATAACAACAATGCCACAGTTTCCTTTTCACTGGGCCTTAGAAGGGGAGGCCACCAAAAGGTCATCAATGTACTGCAGGAGGGCAGAACCAGGTGACAATGTGAATAATGACAGGTTTTTGCACAAAGCCTCATGAAAAATTGTTGGAGATTCCACATAGCCTTGGCACAGCCGAGTAAAAGTGTAGCAAGCACCTTTAAACTCAAATGCAAACCAGAACTGACTATTTTAGTCAACAGGAATGCTAAAAAATCCATTACTCAGATCGATCACACTAAACCACGTGGCCATTGCTGGTATTTGTGAGAAAATAGTGTAAGGATTTGGGACAACCGCCTCTCTGACAACAACAGCAAAATTTACCGCGCTTAGGTCCTGGACGAAACGCCAGTCGTGGGGCGTTTTTTCTCTAATCTTTTTCACAGGAAAATGGGTGTTTGTACAGGTGAAGCCTGACACTGCACAATGACACAAGCAATTAGCAAAGATTCAAACAGAGGGGTGATTCCATCAACAACTTCTTTTTTTAAAGGGTATGACTTCAGTTTTGGCCTAAAATCAGATTTAGGAATAACAATCACTCGTTCCACACCTTTTATCAATCCAACATCACATTTGCTTTTTGCCCATAAATTATCTGGGACCTGGGAGAGACAGTTGGCAGTGGGGCTAGACTCATTCATGACCAGGGCGGTTAGTCAGCTGACCTTGAAGTCAGGCAGCTGGCATACAGAACGAAAAAAATCAACAGAGATTTCACACTTTGTTCTGTAAGCTTTCAGAGAGGGGGAGAAATCAACCGCAGACATCCCTGTGAGGACCCAATCACTGGTACTCACACAGCACAGCACAAACGTGCCTAAATCATCCCATGTGTCAGATGGAGCTTTAGACAAAGCGATGTGTGGAACAGATTCAGGCATCATATAGAACTCTGTTTGGGCATGATTTAGTTTTACTGAGACAGCACATTGTTCTGACCCCCAAAACAAAAACTCTGTGCACAGAAAATATTCAAAAAACTCAATGAAACTTTCAGCATAGGGGTCCCTAAGATATGTTGTCATAAATGCTTTGCAGTTTAGGTGGGCATTTTCCTGAATCATTGCGGAGGGATTTATTACCTCCCTCGTTCTGAGTGTCAGATGAACAGCTAGAGCTTGGTCAATTTTCCACTCACAGACAAACATCTGATGCTTATCTGTCAGTGCAGGGCATGTAAATGTTGGTGGTTGTCTTATCACTTTTAGCCCTGTGGGAGTTGAGACTAGACTCAGGCCAAATTTCAAGATCAAATCTCTTGCTAGAAGATTCACAGGGTTAGCTGAACAAAAATCTATGTTTCAGTGTTTTTGTGTCAAAGCTGTTCACACCAAGATCTGAACATTCTGCTGATTCAGCAAAATACTCACGCAACACTTTCCTGAAGCTCCAGTAGAAAAAAATAAAATTTTTACTTTTCACTAATGCAGGAGCATCAGAGGTTTTTATGACAGTGAGTGGCACCTGAGTCCACAAGGAAAACAATGGGCTTTTTATCAACCAACATAACAAAAGTCAGGTACAGCTTGTATGCCTCAGCAAAGTATTTGACATAACTGTGTGTGTATGTAGGTGTTTCAGAGGCCTCTGTGTTGTTTTCGGCAACATGTGTGTGTGCATTTTCACCAGCTGGTGTGTATGTGTTTTTACGTATCTTAGAAAGTGCAGAAGATCTGCTGTTCGCGACCTGGACAGTCTGTGCTTCTGGCATCGACCCCCCCCCCCCCACCGCTGAAGTTCCGCCTGGCCTTGTTCCACGCCTACTTAGCTGTAGACATCAGTCTCCCCTTTGACGAACCTCTTTGGGCAGTCTTTTACCCAGTGTTCTGGGTCCCCACAGATGTAGCAGTAGGAATTTGGAGGTTTCTTGGCAGGCTGCTGGCGTCTCCAGTTTCCGCGGCCTCTCCCACGACTGCGAGGGAAACGAGCAGCGTTGTTGGCAGTAGCTGTATTTGCAACAGCTGGTTTTGTCACAGTCTGGGCCAATGTGAGATGTGTTTGCCTGTGGGCTTCAGATATCAGCTTATCTTAGCAACAACTAAATTTCCGGAATTGCGAAATTAATTAATTAATTTAATAAATTTAATTAACTTATATTTTGGAATTTAAATTTCCGGAATTGCGCCACTGAGGGTGGCAGCACGTTGGAGTAGCTCTGTTACTTTTATTGAAATTTTCTTTTCTTTTCTTTTCAGGCGTTCATTCTTGCCTTTCTGCGGAAAAAGTAACATTTTTGGACGCCTGTTCATTTCTGTTTTGGGTGCAGTGCAGCTGGATTGGTTTTTGCCAATACTTTTTTTATACTTTGCTTTTTGTTATGATGCGTAACCATAGCAACAGGATGTTTTCCAACAGGGAGCAGCTGATTAATATTGCAAAATCTGAAATAATACATCAACTGAAGCCGCAAATCCCAGAGGAGATGAAAAGGAGGCATCGTGGACGCAGAGCTGGATCAAAGAGGCGAGAGAGAAGGAGGAAGTTCAAACCATCACTTCCATCAATCCTAATGGGCAACGTGAGATCATTAGCTAACAAAGTAGATGAACTTCAAGCCCTGACAAGGACTCAGCAAGAGTATAGGGAATGCAGTATTATGTGTTTCACTGAGACATGGCTGCAGGATCATGTCCCTGATGCCAACATCTCTCTGCCRGGCTTCCAGACTATACGAGCAGACAGAGATTTAAAGAGCAGTGGGAAAAAGAAAGGAGGTGGATTAGCAGTGCTTGTCAACAACAGATGGTGTCATCCAGGACGTTACTGTGAAGTTTCGTCACTGCAGTCCAGACATTGAACTCTTGGCTGTAAGTTTTTGTCCATATTATTTACCAAGAGAGTTCACCAGTGTTATTTTGGCAGCTGTTTACATTCCACCCTCAGCTGTTGCTGACAATGCATGTGATATCGTCAGTTCCGTTGTTGCTAAGATACAGACACAACACCCCAATGCATTTGTGGCAATATCTGGTGATTTTAATCATGCCTCACTCTCTGCTACACTGCCAACCTTTCAACAGTTTGTCAGCAGCTCTACCAGAGAAAACAAGACATTGGATTTGTTTTACACAAATGTTAAGGATTCTTACATAGCCAATGCAAGACCTCCTCTGGGTAATTCAGATCACAACCTTGTTTATCTCTGCTCAGAATATAAACCACTTGTTCAGAGACAACCTGTAACTACAAGGACTGTGAGAAAGTGGTCACAGGAAGCTGAAGAAGCCCTGCAGGGATGTTTTGAAGCTACAGATTRGATTGTTCTTTGCCAGCCACATGGAGATGACATACATGCCATGACTGAGTGTGTGACTGACTATATAAACTTCTGTGTGGATCCCCAGCAGAACAGTGAGATGCTTCCCTAATAACAAACCCTGGATCACCAGTGAGCTAAAGGAACTTTTAAATGAGAAAAAAAGAGCCTTTAGGGATCGAGACAGGGAGTTATTGAGGAGTATACAGAAGCAGCTCAGAGTCAAGATCAGAGACAGCAAGGAGGTTTATAGAAGGAAGCTGGAGAGTAAACTGAAAAGGAACAATATCAGAGATGTGTGGTCAGGGATGAAGAAGATCACAGGTTTCAAGCAAAAGGACAATCGGATGGATGGAAGTCTGGACAGAGCAAATGAGCTGAACACATTCTTCAACAGGTTCAGCTCTGGAACAAGCTCATCTTCCTCCTCTCCTGCCCCCAGCCAAACA
>NW_013952758.1:394754-412000 GCF_001266775.1 Austrofundulus limnaeus | reverse complement strand
AGATCTTCTACAAGTCTGTTGTTGAGAGTGTCATCTCTTCTGCCATCATCTGTTGGGGCAGCAGCAACAGAGCCAGGGACCTAAAAAGGCTAAACAACCTGATAAAGAAGGCTGGTTCTGTTCTGGGGACAACTGTGGAATCTCTGGAGATGATGGTGCAAAGAAGGATTTTACATAAAATCAAGAACATTGTGGACTACCCTGACCATCCTCTTCATCAGACTGTCATAGAAAGACAAAGTGTCTTCAGTCGGAGGCTTCTTCAACTTCACTGTAATATAGACCGCTACAGAAGATCTTTCCTGCCCACAGCCATCAGCATCTACAATAAGTTTTTAGTTAAATGAGTTACAACAACACCTAATTTCCCTCTGGGATCAATAAAGTATTTTTGAATTTGAATTGGATTGAATTTGATCTTCAGCCTCTCTTTCATCCTCCAGTTTCTCATTGGCACATCTGGCGTGTTTGCGCAGTTTTTCCAAGCGAGCGTTTTTCATAACCAGACAGGTGACTTTCATCACTGCTAAGACTTCAGGTAGCAGCCCATTTAGGAAATGCTGCCTAAAAGTGCTCCCCCAATGCCCCATCACTTCACCAAGGTTTGACAGCTCATCTACTCCAGAGTACTCATTATGCACAGCTAGCAGCCGAGAGAAGTAATCTTCTGATGTTTCAGTCTTTAGTTGTACACAGGCCTTCACCTTTGCCATGACAATCTTTCTTGGAAAAGCTCGGTTGATGGTGGCACACAGCTTGTCCAATGCAGCTCAATAGTGGTTGTTTGCTACATCATCAAAGGTTGGATGTATGACACGGTTTTCACCTACCAGGTCACCTTTAACCTTGTCAAAGTTGGTTTGGCCCATGTGAAAGAGTAGCAGTCTTCTCAGTTCAGGCCAGGTGGATTGTACTTCCATGCAGAAGGTTTTAATGGCAGCGCAAAACTTTTCCCCACCTTCCACAATGTTCGGTAGCTGCTGCATGTATGCCTTCATGTCCTCATTTGTCCAGGAATGGAACACCAGTGCTGGACCTGCATGTCCTGTGACCTCTATCATCGGCAGAGTCAGTTCACTGGTCTTCTGAGTGATGTCTACTAGCTGTGATTCCAGAGCCTCTTTTTCCTCCTGCAGCTTAGCCAGTTTCTTTGYGGTCTTCAGTGCCACAGCATCTGAGCTGTGGTACCCTGTCTTTGACCGAGAGGTGGGGAGGCGGGGGGGCTTTTGCTAGGTGGTGTCTGAGGACAGTTATCAGCAGCTTTGTCGTCATCAGATTCTGTTTGCAGCACCTCTTCCTCGTCATCAGGGTCATCAGATGATTCGTCGTCAGGGTCATCACTGTCGGAGCCGGGTCAGGTCGACGGTGGGGGTCGGCGACCAGGAGCCAGGGTGTCCTCATATTGATTTCTCAGCCCATGCAGAGAGGGATAAATGGAAGGAAACACACATTTAGGAGTTTTAACAACAGCTTTTACATCATTTTTTTCATCCTTTACAGGAGGCTTTCTTTTTACCTTTTCATTTTCATTGGGAGGAGAGCCACTTTTCAACATACACATCTCTGAGCTCATTGTTTTATTTTCTCTCCTTAAACCCTCCTCTTCCCATGCCAAACATTTTTTATGATGTTCTATTTCATTTAAATCAGAGACCTTTATTATTTTTCTCGATTTAAGCTTTGATTCATGTTCCATTAAATTGTCCCGGAGGTGGTTGAGCTGTCTGGGACTGAAACTCCCACCGTCCGGGAACCCGAATTTTTCAGACCATACCCGCAAACATGACACGGCCTCCTCGCCGTATTTGTTTACCATTGCTTGCGCGCATGGCCCATCTGGCGCATACATTGGTTGAACAACAGATCCAGTCTGACCCATTACTATAACTCGTGCCCCAATGCACTAATTAAACAACTTCCTAAAAATGGAAATCATGCGGCCGCCTTTAACTGACTTTTAGCCTACAATTTGTTTCCCTGAACAGAAACGGAAAATTATATTTTCCCTCAGCAGTTAGCCTGGCTAACTACCTATACTCACCAGGTTGAAATGAAATCTCCTCCTGGCTACCTCAAAACAGAAAAGTCAACCTCCCTGTTTTAAAAACTCGATCTGGAATAAAAAAACGCTCCCAGGATCTACCTCAGCTGAGTCACATCAACCGCTGAAAGCAAACCAGACAGGCGTCTAACAAATCAGATGTTTTAGAGTGTGGTGGACCAAAGATAGGCGTAGCTTTTTTTCCCTAAAATGTAATGAAAATATTAGCTCACCGTGTTTCTGTCACAGACAGGTTCTTTCCAGCTCCAGTCCCAAAGTCACCCACAGCGGCCGAATCTAAGGACAAATCCCAGCCTGGACGCGTTCAGTAGAGGGAAAAAACTTTAAAAAAATAATGTCTTCCTCTTGTCCAGCGTTCGTCCGAATCCCCCGCCGCAGCGGGTAGCTCCGGTCCTTGGAGCCGCCTTTCAGACAACGCCAATAATCTGTCGTGGCAAGTTTATCAAGAATGCAGAAACACGTTGGAATAACTGCACAGAAAGTCTGCGTGTATGGTTGTCAAATGATTTAATTCTTGAGCAACAAACACACAGAAGTCAATCAGGAAGTCTGTCGGGTTTGTGGCTGCCTCGTCAGCAGAAACAGCCAATAATATAACATCATGTTAACACCATGTGACAGTTTAAAACAATCACAATCTGACAAATATAACTGCCTAACCAATAAACAGGGCTCTCAGCCCAAAGAGTTAACTTATCAAAAAAGAGAGGTCAATCCGTTGCTGGAGTCCTGACATCTGGGGCAAACAGATTAAGAGCCGAAATAAGTTATCATAAGATATATGAGTACTGGACAGCGTCAAGGTGAAACAGATATAAATAATTAGTCCATGACAATGGCAATAATGGTATGGCTACATTCATAGAAACAGCAGAGCAGCTGGGCATCTGTCTGGAATATTCTGTTTCTTTTTTTAGAACAGATCCATCAGAAATTGAGATAATTGTTGTTTTTGTCTCACATTTGAACATGGGTATGCTCATACATGAGTTTTCCCTTTAGAACTTGACAGGGTACCAGTGGTTTTGCAGTGAGTCGTGGATCTTTGATTCTCAAATTGCAGCAATGGATAAAAATCACATCCTGGATGGAGCTATTGGCCTTTCTATTCCAAAAGCACTTGTCATAGGTCTGAAAGATTTTATTTTGGATGTTAACTGAAGATCAGATACGTTTTCTTCCATTTTTCTACCATTTTTAGTCATCAACTAATTGTTGAACAGAACAAAGGCTCCTCTACACTGATGATTTGACACAAACAAACAGGCCTTCAAGCTTTCTGTGTGTCATCTAAACCAGTGGTTTTCAAAAGGCGGACCATGGACTCCTGGGGAATCGCTAAGGGGTGCTAGTACGAGCCTCAGAAAACTGGAGATAAAGCAAAATAATAATAATTAATAGTAATAATGATAAAATAATACAAAAATTGAATTTAATAATTATTTTAAATCAATATCCTCAATTCAAATCTGTTTTGCAATTGTTATTTTAAAATCTAATTTGTAAAAATATATTAAAATGTTATTTAAGACCGCTTAAGATGTAGTTTTGTTTTCTTGTTCTGTTCTTGTGAACAGCTTGTTGAAATGATGGATTTTCTTGGGAACATAGCAGTGTTTAAAATACATGTATGTTAGTTACTGTAATAAAAATCTTATGCTAAACAAATGCAATAATTACTGAATGGTAAATAATAGATTGAAAAAAAGCATTTTAAAAGATTATATATTTTCCACATATTTTGCAGTGTTGTTTGTGTGTTTGAAAGTGGGGGACCATCTGTTTGAGTATTTTTTTCTGTTATTATGATGACTTTAAGTACTTTAATATATTCTACCACATCTTTAACAGAGTATATGGTTACACTGCATGAGCAATATTCTTTCCAATTTTAACATGCTAAAACAAACTGTCTGTCTATAGGTGCCTCGTCTTGCCTCACCTTGTAATTCCACAGAGATGTCACTCCATTTTTTTCATAAGCTGATGGTACATTTATAAATATCAGTCTATGTTGTTTATGCTATTGTGTGTCCTCTGTGTATATTGTATGTATGTGTATTGGAGAGACATCATCAGCTGGAAACAAAATCCTTGCATGTGTCAGCATACTTGACCAATAAAGCTGATTCTGATTCATATTTTGCAATAATGTTCATGTTATGCAACCATGTGATTTTTGCTTATTTGATGGACAGAATGTCCACACAGAGGTGGTCAGACCAGGTCTGTGTATCTTTACTATTATTGCTGTTAGGCTTTTTTCCACAATCTGGGAAGTCATTTTGCAGACAGACAGGAGATCCTGAGATCCCCCAAATGTCGAAAGAAGGAGATATTATGTTAGGGGGGATCTTCTATTTTCACCTCAGCTGGATAAACAAACAGAACAATTACACACAAAAACCTCAGCCACTGGAGTGTATCAGGTAAAGAAAACGTTAAAAATATACACTGAATTTTGTCATGTTTTTCTGTGGTTATGTTGTAAATTCAATATATTCTCAGATAGACTCTACAAACCAAAATCAAATATTTGTTTCAATAATTCTTTACTTTCTTCTGTGTGCAGTTTGAGCTTTAGAGACTTTCAGTTTGCTCAAGCCATGCGTTTTGCCATTGAGGAAATCAATAACAGTACGGACCTCCTTCCAGGCATTACTCTGGGATATAATATTTATGATACATGTGGTTCCATCATCCGGAGCATAAACGTTGCAGTTTCCTTAAACAGTAATGACAATGTGTCTTTAATATCAGAGGAGCCATGCAGCAGAACTGCAAAAGTTCAGGCCATATTGGGAGAAAACTCTTCATCTTCCAGCACAGCAATAGCTTCTGTTCTTGGACCATTTCATATACCGCAAGTGAGTAAAATAAGATGAATAAAGAATGTGCTTCTGAAAACTGTGTAATATAATCCACTCTTTAATAACTTGCATGACTTTGTGAATGTGGTATACCTAAAACTTTTATTTTCTTTATAGTTTGATTATATTCTTATATACAGAATTTCCACGTTATTTTTTTCATTCAGATCAGCCACTTTGCTACATGCGCTTGTCTCAGTGATAAATCCAAGTACCCATCTTTTCTTCGAACAGTACCCAGTGACTACTATCAGAGCAGAGCTCTAGCTCAGTTGGTCAAACATTTTGGATGGACTTGGGTTGGAGCTGTTAGAACTAATGATGATTATGGCAACAATGGCATGGCAACATTCACAGAAACTGCAGAGCAGCTGGGCATCTGTCTGGAATTTTCTGTTTCTTTCTTTAGAACAGATTCAACAGAAAACTTACAAAAGATAATTAACATTATCAAGGCTTCTACTTCAAAGGTTATTGTTGCTTTTATTTCCCCACCGGACATGGAGGTGCTTATAAATGAGTGGTCTAAACACAATTTGACAGGGTACCAGTGGGTCGGCAGTGAGTCGTGGATTTTTGATTCTCAAATTGCAGCAATGGATAAGAATCACATCCTGAATGGAGCTATAGGACTTTCTATCCCTAAAGCACACGTCAGTGGTCTGAAAGAGTTCATGCTGGATGTGAAGCCACTGAATTCATCAAATAATAGCTTGTTTACAAAATTCTGGGAGGCATTATTCAGTTGCAAATTCACAAATTCAGAATCAGAAGATATTCAGAGAAAATGCACAGGACATGAGGATCTGACTGGAGTGGAAAACAGCTTCACTGACATGTCCCTCATGCCCATTTTTAACAATATTTATAAAGGAGTGTATGCAGTAGCCCATGCTCTGCATGATATTTTTGGCTGTAATAGAACATGCAACAAAAGTGTGCAGCTTAAGCCAATAACAGTGAGTTTAAAACAAAATTTATGATATTATTTACATTTTAAACTTAAGGACAATGTTATGAATTTTACTATGTACAAAAAATGTTGCAAACTGCAGATTTTTAAACCATGAGATAATTATAATATACCAAAATGATATTTCCCTATTATCTCAGATTTTTCAGCACATTAGTAAAATTCACTTTACGACAAAAGAAGGAGAGGAGGTTTACTTTAATGAAAATGGAGATCCAGCAGCAAAATACGAGATTATAAACTGGCAGCCAAGAAACAACGGAATTGTGGATTTTGTCTCTGTTGGTCTTTATGATGCATCATTAACAGCAGAGAAACAGCTCAGTCTGCAAAATACTTTTATTTGGGCACAGAAGTCAAACGAGGTAAAACCTATTTAAAATATTATACAAAAATATATTATTTTCATGCCGTTTGGTGATTGCATTGGGAATTTAACATTTCAAAAGAAGCAAATAGATCTTAATGTTTATTCTGTTTATCTTATTGCAGGTTCCTGTGTCAGTTTGCAATGAGAACTGTCCTCCAGGAACACATAAAGTTCTCCAGAAAGGAAAACCTGTTTGCTGCTATGACTGTATAAAATGTGCCGAAGGGGAAATAAGCAACATAACAGGTCAGTTAATATCCATTCAAAGTTTTGTGTACAATAAAATTAGTTTATTATAATCACACCGGTTTTATACAATTCTAAAGTAAATACAGAGCCACCATTATTTTGTGCTTTTTCAGATTCTGTCACCTGTGAGAGATGTCCCCCTGAATCCTGGTCAAACGACAACAGAGATGTCTGTGTAACAAAGAAGGTTGAGTTCCTGTCATATGAAGAAGTTATGGGAATACTGCTCACCACAGCCTCTCTATTAGGGGCAAGCATGACGGCTGCTGTATCTGTCATTTTCTTCAGACACAGGACAACTCCTCTTGTCAGAGCAAACAACTCTGAGCTGAGCTTCCTGCTGCTTTTCTCCTTGACTCTGTGTTTTCTCTGCTCTCTGACCTTCATTGGACGTCCCTCTGAGTGGTCCTGTATGCTCCGTCACACAGCTTTTGGCATTACCTTCGTCCTCTGTATCTCCTGTGTTCTGGGGAAAACAATGGTGGTTTTAATGGCCTTTAAAGCTACACTTCCAGGCAGTAATGTGATGAAACTATTTGGGCCTACACAGCAGAGACTCAGTGTTTTAGGTTTAACTTTTGTACAAGTTGTAATATGTATTCTTTGGTTGACATTTTCTCCTCCTTTCCCATCCAAGAATTTTAAGGTATTCAAAGACAAAATCATCTTGGAGTGTGCTCTGGGTTCAGCTGTGGGTTTCTGGTCTGTACTTGGGTACATTGGACTTCTTGCCATGTTGTGTTTCATCTTTGCTTTTCTGGCTCGAAAACTACCGGATAACTTCAACGAAGCTAAATTTATCACCTTCAGCATGTTGATATTCTGTGCAGTATGGATCACTTTTATCCCAGCGTATGTCAGCTCTCCTGGAAAATTTAGTGTTGCTGTAGAAATATTTGCCATTCTTGCTTCTAGTTTTGGACTGCTGATTTGTATCTTCATCCCAAAATGCTACATAATGTTGATGAAACCAGAAAGAAATACTAAAAAGAATATGATGGGGAAGGGGTAAATACAATCTTTCTGAAAACAAGTGATTTTTTTTTTAAATTGTCCTCAGGGTTTAACTAAGTTGAAAAGTTAATTTTCTAATCACATGAAACATTTTTTAATTTCTTCACCTCATAATAGCAATGTTTACATGTGCAAAATTCTTTGATTGGAAATGTATTCTGATTAAATAATCAGAATGTATCATTTACATGGACACAATCCGATCATGACGAGTGTTTACATGCACCAGGCTTTTATTCAGTATAGAAGCACCGACATGCGCAGTTGCTAACTGTCTCTAAAAAAACACAGAAAAAAGTTCTACTTTCGTCATGAACATAAACAAACAGCTTCTGAGCTCAGAATGGACCTGAGAGGTTTAAATGGTGGAGACGTTACTGCACTCTCTGGTTCAGCTGCAGGTGACGCACAGACTTTTTTTTTTCTTTTTTGTGAAGCGGCGCAGGCTGTGTGTCTTCCTTCTTTATTGAATGAGAGGAAAAGTTCTGTGCTGCTGGAAAATACAGGGCTACTGTCCCTCCCTCCACAAAAAGAGCAAAATCCGCTGGATGAAATTCAGAAGACGTGCAGTCAGGTCAGTTTTCCACAATCAGAATAAAATGATCAGATTAAGTGTTTACATGCACGTTCTTCGGATTATCATCCGGCATAAACCACCTCTCTCATTCCGATTACAAATTCATTCGGATCGAGCTGAATCGGGTCAGAATAATCCGAATGGGGTGTTTACATCACACAATTTTATTTCAAGTGGCCTTTTAATTTGATTACTTGATTCCATGTAAACTTGGCTATAGTTTGAAGGAATAAAACCATTTGAGTTTTTGGATTTGTATGGTATGCATGTTATTTTTTCACAATGACAAAATTTATGACCCCTGCACGTAAGCGGGAGTCATGTTGTTTTCGTACTGTTTTTTTTTTTCTCCAGAGATATTTGGTCAACCGTAGCACAAAAATGGCTGCATCGGTCAACATGAAATTTGGCAGGACTGTAGCTGAGTCTGACCTACACTGTGCCAGCCAACGGTTTTACGATAGACCCCAAATTTGAGGAGGGGGATCCTTTCAAAGAGGGGGGTATCTGGACATGCAAAAATGCTTATAACTCAGAAACTGTTCAACTTAGAAGCTTCAGATTTATTTTGTTGTTTAGCTCTGATGAAACTCTATCCATCAAGCCCACCAATCAGTGCCCGGACCCCCCAATTTACCTGAAAAAGGGGGTATCTGGACACACAAAAATGGTTATTGCTCAAAAACTATTAAACATATGAGCTTCAGGTTTTCTTTGTTGTTTAGCTCTGATGAGGGGCTATCCATCAGGTCCAAACCCCCCCCCCCCCCCCCCCCNCCCCCATCCAAACCACTACAATTTTGGGATGCATCTGGTAGCATGACATTTATTAGGAATAAAGACTTCTGAGTTCTGGTGTATTTGTGCGTGCGGGGCTCATTATGTTACCACTTAGCGGCAACTAGTTACAATTACTTTTTCTGCTACCCTTAAAATATTTCCGATAGCTTCAACCTCACACTGTGTTTTTGTATATCCTGGTATAAATAAACATACCATGATTTAAAAAGAACAAATGAACGAGCCTTGGTGGTTTAGATCTCTGTAGCAATTGAAACTAAAATTATTCTTTAGCAGCATCCCCACTACTTTGTACATTAACTTTAAAGTTTTATTGATTGTATGCCTTAGGTGCTTTGACAGTTTTCAGTTTTGCTTTGTTTTATAGATATTTGAATTCTAACATGTGAAACAAAGAGTAGACATGTTACCTTTGTGACTTTGAAACAATTTCATTATTTTTCAAATGATTACATACAGACAGAATTTGTGATTGTGCAATTGTCTACATCAATTTAGTTGTGTTAACTTGCTGCTTCTGTGAGTGTAGGAATTGAGCCTGCTTGGTGGGGTATGAGGAGGATTATTGGGATCTTTATTATCATACATTGGTTGTTATTATTGATTAAAAATACTTATTCAGCATCAATAACAGTAAATAAGGTGTAAAATAATATGTAGTATTTTTTGGCTTTCACAAAATTATGTCATGTTATGTTATGTTAATAAATAATATACAAACATTCCACACAGTGGATTTGTTATTATTTATTGTTTGTTTATGTTAAACATGTACTTTTTTATATTTTGGACAGTTAAAATTTGTTTAAAACTAAACAAATTTTCTGTTAAAATGAACTATTTTTGAGGCCAATGTGGATCCCTGTGCAATTTCCAACTTCTTCAACAGTCTTGATATTCCCACTGTTTCTGCAGAACCGATGATTCTGCTAGAAAAGCCTATTACACAGGAAGAAATCATTAAGGCCATCATGTCACTGCAGTCAAACAAATGTCCTGGACCGGATGGCTTCCCGACAGAATTTTTCTAAAGGTTTTCGTCACTTCTCTCACCGTTACTGTTTAGTCTTTGCAGAGTCTTGTAAACTACATGATTTACCCCATTCTTTTACTCAGGCTTGCATTACATTGATTAAAAAAAGGAAGGGACCCAGCCAACTTTGCATCGTATAGGCCCATTTCACTTTTGAACACAGATGCCAAAGTCTTAGCAAAAGTACTAGCTCACAGGTTAGATTCAATTCTTCATACCGTTATATCTAGAGATCAAACTAGCTTCATCAAAAACAGGCAGGCATATTTTAACATAGGCGACTCTTTAACATTCTTTATTCTGCTACTGATGACAGACCCGAATGCGTGATTCCTATTGATGCGGAAAAAGCATTTGATCGGGTCGAATGGCCTAACTTATTTGCTGTGCTGGAGAAATTTGGTTTCGGTCCCACCTTTATTTTATGGATTAAGTTACTTTACTCTGAACCCTCTGCCATGATCCGTACAAACTCCCAAATATCTAGCCCCTTTAACTTGTTTCGCGGCACACACCAGGGATGCCCCTCAAGCCCTATTCTCTTCAATTTGGCAATAGAACCTCTTGTTATAGCTCTCCTTAGCTGTATGGATATCCAGGGTATTTGGAGGGAAGGTGTGGAGCACAAGGTCTCCCTTTATGCGGATGACCTACTGCTTTACATCTCTGACCCAGTTATACAGTATCGCTTCCTCCAGCTTTAGCACTTCATTCATGGTTTGCTTAGTGGACTCACTGGATAGGACACAGATGCACAAGGCGGGCCTCACTTCTTCCCAACGGTCTAACAGTTAATCATGGATCACGAGATGAAGCAACACACTGCTGTACTGTCCTCACTCACATATATGAGTTTCAATTAGATATTGAGCCACACTCTGACTCAGTGACAAACAAGGTGTCCTTGTTGTGATTTCATTACACATCCTTGTTATCGCTTTGAATACAGAGTGAAACTAAAACAACATAGATGAAACATGTAATTTGCTCTTTCCAATTTATCACAGCCCTTCTTCTAACATGAAGGGGTGGTTCCCACTGCAGGCAGAGCTGGTCCCTGATTAATTGTAGCCACACGTGTTCAGTATTTAAGCAAGACCACTTATTCTTTCACTCTTCTCCTCCAGGTTAACCCTTTTTGTCCTTTGTTCCAGTTTAGGTTTTAGCTCCAGATTCACTTTAACTTTACTTTAGATTATTTTACAATGAACTAATTTTTATACGCCATTGTCTCCTATCATTTCTGTTCGTGGTGTTTGAGCCATGCCTGTGCAATAAAAACTTTACAGTAAATGGTTATTGTAAAGCTGGTTACAAACCGGACGTGTTTTGAGCAGCCAAAGCAGCTAGTTTACATGCAAAGTCTATGGTGGACGTGCATCTAGGAGCAGCACGGTGCGTTTTGTCAGTTTAGAGCAGAACACAAGGTAGCGGTAGGATGCGGCAGAGTGTTTTCCGTGCATGTGGAGCGTCTAAAGCAGCCGCTGCTCAAGTTAAAAAAACGAACTTTTGCTGCTCAACGCGCAGCAGCAACCAGAGAGAATAATTTTTCCATGTGATGGTTTCCTGAACCCGAAACAGACGGACAGGAGCTCTTTAGCTGAAATCAACCATCTGCATTTGGTGTTCTGGCTGGAGATATCAGCACTGATGTGGGTCAGCAGCTTGTTAAACTGATTGCAGTGTTAAACTGGGATTGGGACAAAAAAAAGTCTGTCAGCTCGCAGTTCCTGGAGTGGTGAAACTAACCGAACAGACCGACTCTAAATTATCTGGTGAATTAATTATCTGCTGTGCGCAACGTCCGCTTGCTCTTCAGTAAATAAAGCAAAGCCATTTTCTTTATTTTTTCTTTAGTCACGCTCCTCCCTCTTCAGACACACGTCTGGTCTGCTGCTGCGTTCACAACAAACTTGAGTGGTTGGGGGCATTTTTGCTGCTCAAAATGCGTTTGGTGGGAACCCAGCTTAATGGAACTGAAAATCTTATAGTTGATAAATATAACTCCCACCATGTAAATAATAACAAATTGTCCACAGAAATGCCTATTTCAACAGGAAAGCAGCAAATCAATAAATTATAGCTTAGTCTGCATTAACTCGCTGTGAGACGGCACCCTCTGCTGATGCATAGCAATTTGCTTGTTTTAACTACCTCGACAAGCTTATTTGTAAAGCACATATTCACAAATAAAATCACTGAGACAAGAAATAGTAATACATACAGGTGTTACTTCTTCATGAGTTACACAAAGGGTTTTCCCATTTTCATCTTGTAGAGCATGCTTTCATTGCACTGCACTAGTACGTGTTGCACTGACTACTCACAACCGACACGTCCTGTTTTACCATAATTTTTCAATGTCAAAATAAAAGCATGCCTTGAAATAAATAGTTCGTTAACAAAGAATGGTGGACCAACTGAATGCTTAAATAAGTTCAAAAGTATAAACTTGTTGCACCACTGCATATGTTAGCAAGTTAACAAAAAGGAATTACTTCTTATGTTCTATCCAAGAGGAATATAATGTGGAACTAAAAAAAATAAGTCTAAGGTAGATAAAACTATTAATACTGATAATATGCATGTTTTGGAGTACTAGTCAAAAAATTGTCTTGAGAAACATAAAAATTTACCATCCTACATAATTGACAAGATATTAACTTTAATTAACTTTTGCTGAAAAGTATATAATTATATGCTGAGAAAATATTCTTGACTTTTTTTTACAAAGAAAAATACATAAAACATAAAAGTCCCTCCTACCTACGTATCTACCTACTTATAGTTCCACAGAGGCATGGCTCTGTTTTAATAGGGTACAAGCTGACTCTAAATTCATAAATACTAGTTAATTTCTTTATTTCACATTAATATTCATGAAATTTAGCCCTATGTTGTACTTTCTCAGATGACATAATGTCCAGTCAGTGGTGGCCAAACCAATTGTGTGCACTTTTACAGCTGTTCTTTTTGGTCTCTTCCTCACAGCCTGAAGAGTCATTGTGCAGACGTAGAGGAGATCCTGAGATCCCTCAACTATCTAAGGATGGAGACATTATGTTGGGAGGAATCTTCTATTTTCACCTCAGCTGGAAGAACATACAGAATACTTACACTCAAAAACCCCTGCCGTTGGAATGCATCAGGTAAATTATTTTAATAAATACATAAATCTCATAACATCCGTTCTTAATATTGCATAAATCTTGAGTTTTACTGTTTTAAATACATGAAATGATAGTAGATTCTAAGGAAACACTGTATTTCAAATATATATATTTGTCTCAATGAAGTTTGAGTTTCAGAGACTTTCAGTTTGCTCAAGCAATGCGGTTTGCCATTGAAGAAATAAACAACAGTACAGACCTACTTCCAGGCATTTCTCTGGGATATAATATTTATGACACTTGCAGTTCCATTGTCAGAAGCATTAAAGTTGCACTTGCCTTGACCAATGGTAATAAAAATGTGTCTATAACTTCTAATAAGCCATGTACCAGACCTGGTGAAGTACTGGCTATAGTAGGAGAAAACTCTTCCTCCTCCAGCACAGCAGTGACTACTGTTATTGGTCCTTTTCATATGCCACTGGTGAGTACAATTGATAAAAATGAATAAATATTTAGGCTTAAACTTCTTCACTTAGTGAAACAAAGCTACATCTAATTTGTGACTGTTATACAACTTACAAATTCAACTTTTACAAGTTTTAATATATGTTGCAAATCTTATTTTTTTCTGTTTTTATTTCAGATCAGCCACTTTGCAACATGTGCTTGTCTCAGTGATAAATCTAAGTACCCATCCTTTCTCAGAACCATACCCAGTGACTACTATCAGAGCAGAGCCCTGGCTCATTTAGTAAAGCACTTTGGATGGACTTGGGTTGGGGCTGTTAGAACCAATGATGATTATGGCAATAATGGCATGGCAACGTTCACAGAAACTGCAGAGCAGCTGGGCATCTGTCTGGAATATTCTGTTTCTTTCTTTAGAACAGATTCATCTGAAAAATTGCAAAAGATAATTGATATTATCAAGGCTTCAACTTCAAAAGTGATTGTTGGTTTTCTAACTCCTAGAGAAATGGAGATTATTTTACATGAGTTGTCCCTTTATAACCTGACAGGATATCAGTGGGTCGGCAGTGAGTCGTGGATCTTTGATTCTCAAATTGCAGCAATGGATAAGAATCACATCCTGGATGGAGCTATAGGACTTTTTATCCCTAAAGCACACGTCAGTGGTCTGAAAGAGTTCATGCTGGATGTAAAGCCATTCAATTCATCAAATAATGGCTTGTTTACAGAGTTCTGGGAGGCATTATTTAACTGCAAGTTCAAGAAGTCACAATCAAAGGAGAGTCAGACAGAATGTAGTGGACATGAGGATCTGACTGCAGTAGAAAACAGCTTCACTGACATGTCCCTCATGCCTATTTTTAACAATATTTACAAAGGAGTGTATGCAGTGGCCCATGCTCTGCACAATATTCTTGGATGTAATAAGACATGCAACAGCAGTGTGCCGCTGGAACCATTTACTGTGAGTTGAATAAGATTATATAACATGATTGCATTAGCAATTACCAATAAATAATAACATAACATGAAAAAAATGTAATAAAATAATTTGTTTTAAAATGTTAAGAATTTATATTGTTAAAAAAATTAGTACTCATCTATTTGATATTTTATTTATATTTATTTAAACAATAAATATATATTGTTTTAGATTTTGCGGCACATTCAAAAAATTCACTTCCAGACAAAAGAAGGAGAGGAGGTTTACTTCAATGAAAACGGAGATCCAGCAGCAAAATACGAGATTATTAACTGGCAGCCAAGAAACAGCGGCATTGTGGATTTTGTTTCTGTTGGTCTTTATGATTCATCGTTACATCAGGTCAAACAGCTAAATCTGCAAAATAAGACTTTCATTTGGGCGCAGAGTTCAAAACTGGTAAAAAAAATTATACCTGGCAGTTCTGACACTTTTATTGCCTTCCATCTTTCATACCAGACTTTTACATTAGTACAAATGTATTGTAACATGTCAGAGTTTTAGCCTTTTTTAAACAAAATTTTGCTTAATATCTGTAAAACTTATTGTGGTAGAGGCAACTTTTAACTATTGTAAGGTAGGCTATGTAAATTCAGTTAACTCAAAAAAGTTAATTAATTGTAAACATCTTATATGTTCAATAATTGCTTTATGAGGGTTTCAGTAAAGTTCATTCTCTAATCTATGAGGCATTAAAAGATAAAATCTTGTTAAAATGGATGGATGGATAGATGGATGGATGCATGGATGGATGGATGGATGGATGCATGGATGGATGGATGATGGATGAATGGATGGATGGATGGATGGATGCATGGATGGATGGATGGATAGATGGATGGATGCATGGATGGATGCATGGATGGATGGATGCATGGATGGATGGATGCATGGATGGATGGATGGATGCATGGATGGATGGATAGATGGATGGATGGATGGATGGATGGATGGATGGATGGATGGATGGATGGATGGACATTCCATAGTTACAGTTTGGAAGTTTAAACAAAATCCAACTTTAGATTCAGAAGTATTTTTTGCTTAAAGTCAGTTGAACAAACAGAAGCTTACACACATATTACATTTATTGTTCACTTTTTATTTACATTGATTACAGAAGTAATAGTCAATGTAAATAATGCTGCTTTGGTTCTTGCAGGTTCCGGTGTCAGTTTGCAATGAAAAGTGTCCTCCAGGAACACGTAAAGTCCTCCAGAAAGGAAAACCTGTTTGCTGCTATGACTGTATAAGATGTGCAGAGGGAGAAATGAGCAACATCACAGGTTATAAAGTGTTTATTATTCATTTTTGAAATTTCCATCAGTAAACAACTATGTTTTAGGTTTTATACCACAGCTAAAGTATGTTTTGAATCATCAACATTTTTATTTATTTTTCTTTGTTTGAAATAATTAACATTTTTTTTCACATGAAATTGAAATGAAAGAACTGGATCAGAGCAAGAAACTGTGAACCCTGTGAGTGTTTACTGGATATCCCATTTACCACACAAAGTGGCATTTGTTTAGGACAGGTTTGAAAAATAGTAAAATTAAGCAGCATTTACGGAGTGAAATGATTAAAAGTGCAATTTTTACAGCACCTTATTATTGTTATTGGTTGCTGTTTACCAGTTAGAGAAATTGACTAATAGGCCCAGTCAATGGGTGCATGTTTTCTGAATTTTCATCACAGTCATGAACAAATAACTTGAATTCTATGTTGGAATGCCTAAGTACTGAAGCTGATAGCAACCATTTTCCACATGTGATTTTTTTTCCAAGGTTTTCTCAATATAATTAGTTCATTATGTAGTTATCCCAAAATTACAAGTAGCATTTTATTGAGATAACGTGTTAATTTCCCAATGGTTTTCTCGAGATAACCAGATATGGTTTTCTTGTGCATCATTCAGTAACCATGGAAATATCCCGATCCTCAGCTGATGGCCAATAAAGTTTATTATATCAGCAGGATCACTGTGTAAACGCCTGCTGATCTGCAGTCAGGCCAGCCATCTCGTTAAATGATGAGGGCTGATATGAAAGTGATCTGTAAAAGTCAAACAAATCCCAATTTCGGCCTGTGTAATGGATACAAAAATGAAACATAATTATGTACACTAGGTTGCCTTCAAGCCCAGTCCACCCTTGCAAAAAAAATCTGCAATCTCATTGGGATTTGCTGATAAGTAAGTAAGTAAGTCAATAAGTAAGTCAGTAAGTAAGTCAGTAAGTAAGTCAATAAGTAAGTCAGTAAGTAAGTCAATAAGTAAGTCAGTAAGTAAGTCAGTAAGTAATTCAGTCAGTCAGTCAGTCAGTCAGTCAGTCAGTCAGTCAGTCAGTCAGTCAGTAAGTAAGAAATAAGTCAGTAAGTAAGTCAGTAAGTAAGTCAGTAAGTAAGTAAGTAAGTAAGTAAGTAAGTAAGTAAGTAAGTAAGTCAGTAAGTAAGTCAGTAAGTAAGTCAGTAAGTAAGTCAGTAAGTCAGTAAGAAAGTCAGTCAGTAAGTAAGTAAGTAAGTAAGTAAGTAAGTAAGTAAGTCAGTAAGTAAGTCAGTATATCAGTAAATCAGTAAGTAAGTAAGTCAGTAAGTCAGTAAGTAAGTAAGTCAGTCAGTCAGTAAGAAAGTCAGTAAGTAAATAAAGTAAGTAAGTAAAGTACGTAAGTCAGTAAGTAAGTCAGTCAGTCAGTAAGTCAGTAAGTAAGTCAGTAAGTTAGTAAGTAAGTAA
>NW_013952758.1:390250-394297 GCF_001266775.1 Austrofundulus limnaeus | reverse complement strand
GTAAGTAAGTAAGTAAGTAAGTAAGTAAGTAAGTCAGTAAGTAAGTCAGTAAGTAAGTAAGTAAGTAAGTAAGTAAGTAAGTAAGTAAGTAAGTCAGTAAGTAAGTCAGTAAGTAAGTCAGTAAGTAAGTAAGTAAGTAAGTAAGTAAGTAAGTAAGTAAGTCACTAAGTAAGTAAGTCAGTAAGTAAGTCAGTAAGTAAGTAAGTCAGTAAGTAAGTCAGTACGTAAGTCAGAAAATAAGTATGGAAGTCAGTAAATAAGTCATTAAGTAAGTAAGTAAGGCAGTAATTAAGTAAGGAAGTCTAAGTAAGTCAGTAAGTAAATAAGTCAGTAATTCATTAAGTAAGCCATTAAGTAAATAAGGAGGTCAGTAAGTAAGTCAGTAATTAAGTCAGTAAGTAAGTGACTAAGTCAGTAATTAGGTCAGTAAGTCATTAAGCAAGTAAGGAAGTCTGTAAGTCAGCCAGTAAGTAAGTCATTAAGTAAATAAGAAAATCAGCATGTAAGTCAGTAATTAAGTCAGTAAGTCAGTAATAAGTCATTAAGTAATAAAGGAAGTCAGTAAGTAAGTCACTAAGTAAAAAAGTCAGTAAGTAGGGAAGTCTGTAAGTAAGGAAGTACTGTAAGTAAGGAAGTAAGTCAGTAAGTAAGCAAGGAAGTCAGTAAGTAAGTCATGATGTAAGGAAGTCAGTAAGTCAGTAAGTAAGCAAGGAAGTAAGTACCGTATTTTTTGGACTATAAGCCTCGACTTTTTCCTGAACTTTGAACCATGCAGCTTACAGTCCGGTGCGGCTTACACGTGGATTTTTTTCTTCAGCTACCAGGGGGCTCTTATGCTGCATTTGCTTCAACCACTCGCTTCAAAAAAAGAAAGGAAAAAAAGAAGAAAAAAGCTATCGCTTCTAGAGCCGACTGTTGTACCAGGAAGCAGCAATTTAAAGATAGTCAATGGCCAAAAACTCATAAAAGGGGATAAAACAGACATTTTTCACGGTGGAATCTGACTGAAAAAAATTGGAACTTAATCCGGGACAAGTTTGTGGATAAACGTCGAGTGAAGATCCACAGACTTTTTTTACCACATTGCACTCCCCGGGGAAGGTATCCCATGCAGTGACAAATGCTGGAGCGGGAGGGCTTTCCCAGCATCTCAGGTTGGGGTTTCTCGGGGGAACTATGAAAGGTCAGTGCGAAAACGAACGCCGAACAACCACGTGACGACGGGTCGACCGGTCGACAGCCGAGTGACCACTGCCAGCTTAGCCGGAGGTGTAGCGCCATTTTGTTTTAGCTAGTAGCAGACACGACATGACGGATCTTCGACAGACACGATATTGGACAGTATGTGGGCCCACATCACGGATTCGCTGAAAGCAGCCATCAAGAAAACAATCTCAATTCCTGCTGTTATTCCTGGAGGTACAACAAAGTTTTTGTAACCCCTGGACATCAGTGTGAATCGTGCATTTAAAGCAGCACTCAGGGCTGAATGGGAGGCTTGGATGACTGACGRGGATAAATCATTCACAAAAACTGGCCGAATGCGAAGAGCGTCACTTCCTGATGTCTGCCAGTGGATCCTCTGTGGAGCAGAGTGAATGAGTCCACCATCACCAATGGGTTCTGAAAAGCTGGACTGCTACATGAAGAGGACACCACAGCTTCAGAGCCAGCATTGCCCCGGGAGGACAGCGACACAGAAAGCAGCACTGAACAGATACCGCTGTGTGACGCAGCTTTTCTCAGCTTGTTTAACTCCGACACTGAAGAGGAGGACTTCGATGGTTTCAGTGCGCCGGAAGACGATGAATGAGACATTTTGTTGGACCAGAAACTGTTAAAGAAAACTACCAAAATAAGGTCAGTTAAATGAATCATATTCCTCCGAACTTTAATTCCTAAAGGTTTCGTTTTTATGTTTTGATGTTGAATTCACTTTTTTGACGACAATTTTGCGTGTACTGTTTTTTATGTTGGGGGTGCGACTTATAGTCCGGTGTGGCTTATATGCTAATGTTCGTGGTTTTTTTAAAATGGCAGGTGCGGCTAATAGTCCGGTGCGGCTTATAGTCCGAAAAATACAGTAAGTCAGTAATTAAGTCAGTAAGTAAGTCAGTAAGTAAGTCATTAAGCAAGTACGTCAGTCAGTACGTAAGTAAGTAAGTAAGTTTAACAATGAACAGCTGAGTGGACCAGACCATCTTCCATGGTTACTAAATGGTGCACAAGAGGAAAACCATCAGGAAATTAAATTATCTCGAGAAAAAGGTCCTCTTTATTTCAACAAAAAATATGTTGTTATTATAAGAAAACCATGGAAAATATATGCAGAAAATGGCCGCTCTCAGCTTCCGTACATAAGGCATCCAAAGTGCTGCAGCTTTTTATTTGTTTGTTTGTTTTCCCACAATAGTGTTGGCCCTGTTATACAAAAACTGGAGGCTGCCATTTGATTTGGAGTGCAGGGTAAAAAAATGTGTATTTTAAGAAAGGCTGTAGAAGGTTTTTATACCATTAAAACATTCTAAAACTAGAAGCACTCAGATAGTGCAATCCTCTGCCAAGTCCAATTGCCCCATCCTGTAATAGAGTAAATGCACAAAAGCAGAGATGGAAACACATTTGCCCAATAAGTTGTGCCGTAGTGAACATTTAAGCAGGCAGTATGCATGGAATTTCTTCTCGATGGAGTCCAATGTGGCAAAAAAAAGAAAAAAAGTCAGAGTCGTCACCCGACATTATTCGTCGTCAAACTGGTGTCGGATTAAGCTCCTATGTTTTCATCAGTCACATTTCACCGTGTAAAGCGTCTGTTTTATCCCCTTATATGAGTTTGTAATGGTTTGACTCTTTATAAAGTGCTTCCTGGTGCAGTCGGCTCATGAAGCCAGTGGGTCAGATTGTAAATCAGCTTGTAAAATGTGGTGCAGTTTGCCTCTGTTATGGTTATAATCTTGTACATATTCCATGTCAAACAAACAAACAACCTCCGAGTCTGAAGTGCACCGCACCTCAGTGCGGAGATGGGTGCCTGCGCACCAGCGAGTTCGCCTCTTGAGTCCGGCTGCCACCGGCGACTGCGCCCGCGCACCCACCACGGCCCGAGACTCGAACTACTGGTGACGAGATCGAGTGGAAGGGTGGATGTGACAATGTCAGTGCCCATCATGGGGCTCGTAGCTTCCAAAATGCCGAAACAATTCCGTTGTCCTCCCGTCTGCAAAGGCCAGAAGCAATCTGTTTACCAGCCTACGTCAATGTGGTGTTTGAGGAAATGGGACAAATAGCTTTCATGGTGCAGTCACGCACATCCTGGTCACAAAGCGTTCTCTAAATGCGAACCAACTGCTTGAAAATGTGCACATCATGGCAAAAAATTATTCATCATTAAATCTGGTTTTATTTGGAAGTAAATAAAAAATACAATGTTTGAAGTCCGCGCTGTCCAATCCAGTTCAAATGAACACTGAAAGCTGTCACTGTTTTTTACAGAAGCCCTGTGAAAGCATCACAGCTTTCGACCTCAGAGAGTTAAAAGAAAAGAAAATTCCTGTATCCGCATCGTGATCTGGAAAATCACCAAAATTTAATGGTGTATTAGCTGGCCCAGTATCCACACGTGGTAAAAATGTCATGACAATCTGTCCACAAGTTTTTGAGTAATGTTGTCCACAGACAGAATGTCAGACCAACAGACCAACAGACAGACATACGTGACCAAAAACATTACCTCCTTGGCGGAGGTAATTATTCCATGGTATACAGAAGAATGTAGATCAAAATTGGTTTGTCATTTTAGGGATTCAACAGGTTTGCAAACGTTTTACCACACTTTCCAGTTTATCTGAAGGTGTGATTAAACTACACATTCTCACTCCCAACTCGTCACATATTGACGTTTAAGGTAAGGTTCCCTCTGCGTCTTATTTGGACGCAGAAGGTACCCCCCTCGCGTCACTCCTTGACGCCCACGGCTTTTCCGGGTTGCGCCACCAGGGGGCTTTGGGGCGGGTGTCTGAGGTTAACATGAGGGATCAGGTTTAATGG
>NW_013952758.1:379904-382923 GCF_001266775.1 Austrofundulus limnaeus | reverse complement strand
TATGAATATAATATACAAGTTTCACTTTTTAAATGGAATTACTGAAATAAATCTACTTTTTCATGATATTCTAATTTTATGACCAGCACCTGTATTAACCTGCAAGATTGATAATTTCTTATGAAAGAAATAGGATAAGTAATTCAAAAAGTCAGCCCTCTATACACTTCTGTTTCTGAATCTAAATTTAATGCTTGGTCCATTTAATTTAAGCCCAGGCTGTGAAACCAGCCCTAAAACGTTCAAATATGTCATTTATGTCATAGCGTGACCTCAAAAGTTTTGTTATTGTGAGAAGACATAAACTATACATTTGTGGAATAACTTTACAATTCGTTGTCAGTAAATATTAAAAGCTGTTTTATTTTTTTCTACAAAGGTTGAAAAAATACAACATAAAACAAAACAAAATAAGCCCACAAACATACTGTATGTTTTAAATTAAACAGAGGTTTTAAATAAAAAAGGTAAATAATATAATTCAATGCAAACCTCTTCTAGCTCCACCTTGTGTTACCACAGAGCCAAACCCTCTTTTAAATAATGTGCAAGCTGATTCTTTATTAATAAATACCAGTTCAAGTTTTTCATTTGCATTGTTCAAGGAATACAGTTGGCTGGTTTGCTTCTTCAGATGATATAATGTCCACACTGACGTGGCCAAACCAGGTGCATGCAGTTTTACAGCTGTTGTTCTTAATGTCTTTCTCACAATCTGAGGAGTCATTGTGCAGACAGAGAGGAGATCCTGAGATCCCTCAGCTGCATAAAGATGGAGACATTATGTTGGTGGGAGTTTTCTATTTTCACAGCAGCTGGAAGAACAGAGAGAACACCTACATGCAAAAGCCCCTGCCACTGGAATGTATAAGGTATATTATGTTATGCATGCATCCATCATTCATGTTGCTTCATTTTTGTCTATAATTGTATTTTTAGGGATTCTTTTGCTTCAATTACATTTTTTCTGAATCAAGTTTGAGTTTCAGAGATATCCAGTTTGCTCAAGCCATGCGTTTTGCCATTGAGGAAATTAATAACAGTACAGACCTACTTCCAGGCATTTCTCTGGGATATAATATTTATGACACTTGTAGGTCTGTTGTCAGAAGTCTACAGGTTGCACTTGCCTTAAACAATGATAACAACAATGTGTCTTTAACCTCCGAGGAGCCATGTACCAAACCTGCACAAGTTCAGGCTATAGTTGGAGAAAATTCTTCATCTTCCAGCACAGCAGTAGCTAATGTTCTCGGACCATTTCATATCCCATTGGTGAGTATGATACAGTAAATTATATATATAATGTTGAAAATCAAACATATTCCTTTTTTACCTGGTAGGTGCAGATGTGTATGTGTAAATATTTAATATTTAACTATTTTTCTGTTTTTTCTAAAATATGTTTTAAGTCAGATTGCCTTTTTTCAGATCAGCCACTTTGCAACATGTGCTTGTCTCAGTGATAAATCAAAGTACCCATCCTTTCTTCGAACAGTGCCCAGTGACTACTATCAGAGCAGAGCTCTGGCTCATTTGGTCAAACACTTTGGATGGACTTGGGTTGGAGCTGTTAGAACCAATGATGATTATGGCAATAATGGCATGGCAACATTCACAGAAACTGCAGAGCAGCTGGGCATCTGTCTGGAATATTCTGTTTCTTTCTTTAGAACAGATTCATCTGAAAAATTACAAAAGATAATTGACATTATCAAGGCTTCTACTTCAAAGGTTATTGTTGCTTTTCTCACTCCCACAGAAATGGAAATGCTTATACATGAGTTGTCCAATCACAACCTGACAGGGTATCAGTGGGTTGGCAGTGAGTCGTGGATCTTTGATTCTCAAATTGCAGCAAATTTTAAGAATCACATTCTGGATGGAGCTATAGGACTTTCTATCCCTAAAGCACATGTCAGTGGTCTGAAAAATTTTATGCTGGATGTGAAGCCACTCAATTCATCAAATAATAACTTATTTACTGAATTGTGGGAGGCATTATTCAGCTGTAAGTTCAAGAAGTCACAATCAGAGGAGATTCTGAGAGAATGTAGTGGACATGAGGATCTGACTGCAGTAGAAAACAGCTTCACTGACATGTCCCTCATGCCTATTTTTAACAATATTTACAAAGGAGTGTATGCAGTGGCCCATGCTCTGCACAATATTCTTGGATGTAATAAGACATGCAACAGCAGTGTGCCGCTGGAACCATTTACTGTGAGTTGAATAAGATTATATAACATGATTGCATTAGCAATTACCAATAAATAATAACATAACATGAAAAAAATGTAATAAAATAATTTGTTTTAAAATGTTAAGAATTTATATTGTTAAAAAAATTAGTACTCATCTATTTGATATTTTATTTATATTTATTTAAACAATAAATATATATTGTTTTAGATTTTGCGGCACATTCAAAAAATTCACTTCCAGACAAAAGAAGGAGAGGAGGTTTACTTCAATGAAAACGGAGATCCAGCAGCAAAATACGAGATTATTAACTGGCAGCCAAGAAACAACGGCACTGTGGATTTTGTTTCTGTTGGTCTTTATGATGCATTGTTACCTCAAGACAAACAGCTAAATCTGCAAAATAAGACTTTCATTTGGGCGCAGAGTTCAAAACAGGTAAACTTTATTACAAAAAAGTTATTTATTGGTATCATCAAAATGATTTTTGCAAAAATGTTATGACATCCATGTATTTATACAGTTTTTGCTGATTTTCTTCTTGTAGGTTCCTGTGTCTATTTGCAGTGAGAAGTGTCCTCTAGGAACACGTAAAGTTTTACAGAAAGGGAAACCTGTTTGCTGCTATGGCTGTGTTAGATGTGCAGAGGGAGAAATGAACAACATTACAGGTTAGGCTTTTTTATGAGATTCAATTTTTAAGAGAAATTTGTTATGATTACATGTCATTTTAATGAAACTTTATTATTTTGTATCCTGTTCAAAATGGCTTTTTGTAGAGAACAGGTGAATAAATACGGTAAATAATAATAAATAA
>NW_013952758.1:375626-377662 GCF_001266775.1 Austrofundulus limnaeus | reverse complement strand
TATATACATGGACAAAATTGTTGATACCCCTTGTGTAATGAAAGAAAAACCCACAATGGTCACAGAATAGTCTGACACACGTAATAATGAATAAAAATTATCTGAAATTGAACAAATGAAAGTCAAACATTACTTTTCAAACATGGTTCAACTGAATTTGAAAATAAACTCATGATACATGTCTGGACAGAAATGATGGCACCTCTGAAAATAATGTGACCAAAGGGACATATTAAACCTTTTGTGTCCACTAATTAGCATCACAGGTGTCTACAATCTTGTAATCAATCATTGGGCCTGTATACAGTATAGGGCTACAAATACACACTGCTCTGTTTGGTGAAATGGTGTGTACCACACTCAACATGGACCAGAGGAAGCGAAGGAAAGATTTGTCTCAAAGAAAATTATAGACAAGCATGTTAAAGTAGTCTAGTAAAAACAGCCCCTTTTTCTATGTTTTACTTCATATGAAGGTCTGGAACCTCAGTTATTGAGAAACAATTTCTTGCTGGAGGTGTGGATTTATCTAATCGCTAACATTTGGCAGTGACATGTAGTGCGCCAGTACGACCATGAAAGAGTGTTATGCATAAAGCGCAATGTACTATTTTGTGAGACGAATTTAATTTAATTTGGGAGTCTTTTCAACACGGACTGGCTTTGTTCACTTCCTCCATTGCCATTGTTAAACTACAGGCAGACGAAAACTAAAAAAAGGCTATGAAAAAAATATTATTAAGAAAAAAATATACTGTATAGCCCACTTTTTAATTTACTAGAAACAAAGATAAAAAAGTCACAAGATTGACCAAATTGATACAGTATGTTTGGAAGCAGAGGGCAAAGGTTTTCCACATATATTTTTTTCCCATGGAAGTAACAATGAGCATTTTCTCGACATAAGATAATTTCCCGATGTTTTTGCAATATAACAAGTTATAAGCCGTGTTTCCATCAAGGTTTTTTAATGTGCATTTTGAAGTATAAGGTSAATGGAAATGGCATGATTTGAATAAAGGTCCTCTAATACTCATAAAGGTTGATACGCTCGCTTGAGGTGGTTTTTGATTTTTTCGGAAAAGAGTTAATGTGCAAAAGAACAGATGGAAACACATTTGCCGAATCAGTTCTGACGTAGCGAACATTTACCTCACATGTTGATCAGCTGTTCTCACTGTCTGTCCGAAACCGTTACTGGTACCAGAGCGACTGCAGCTGGACCCTCGTCCCGATGTCGGTGTCTTCTCAGTTATTCCTGTAATGTGAAAAGAATTTCATTACTTCCTCTACGTCTCCAGACCGCTTGTAAAATCACCAAAACTAGCTGATGACAGAATAATTACAACTTTCCCGACAGTAGCAACACATTTCTGATAACTTCTCTCCATTTTCCTGAGATGCGACTTTTACTTCCTGTTTACTACACGTGTGTCTGACGTAACTGATTCGCTTCAAGCCAGTTGATGGAAACACGTCTGATTCGCATTTATTCGTTCTTTCCTTTTTGCGAAATTAAAAAAATTCACTCAAAATTCGTATTAGAATTGGATGGAAACACAGCTTCAGTCTTCCTCTTGTGCATCATTTGGTAACCATGGAGACAGCCTGGTCCCCCTAGCTGGTCACTGATAAAGTTTACTATATCCAACACGTTCTCACTCCTGACTCGTCACCATACTGACGCTTGGTCAGGTACCGTCTGTGTTCAGTTCTGGGACGGTTAGATGTTGTGCATTTCCTACTGTTTTCAAAAATATGACAACGAGCTCCTCCTCCTCCGTTTCATCTCGTCAGTATCTGACGTGAGGGGGTACACGACATGTCCAAAACTGGATGCAGATGGTAACTGACCAAGCATCAATATGTGACGAGTTGGGAATGAGAATGGGTTGCTATATTATAACACAAGCAGAAATTTCAGTTTGTTTGTCTTGTACATGTCATGGTTTGTCAGTTTTCACCTTGGTTTTCCTAGTGTTTCTATGTTCCCCTGTGTATCTCAGCCCAGCTGCCCCTCATTAGTCTGATTGTCA
>NW_013952758.1:366637-374052 GCF_001266775.1 Austrofundulus limnaeus | reverse complement strand
CCCTGTGTATCTCAGCCCAGCTGCCCCTCATTAGTCTGATTGTCACCCTCGTGTTTCTTACCAGGTGTTTTCAGTTCATTCATTAGTTGTCAGTGTATTTAAGTCCTTTCCTGTCTCAGTCTTGTGTCGGTTCATTGTATTATGTTCCCCCTGCTTGTAATCCTCGTGAAACTTGTAAGTTTGAGCTGCCTCTTCAGCAGTTTTTTTCAGTTATTTAATAAACCTTTTTGTTCTGTTTTTGGAGCCTGCCTGCAACCTGGGTTTATTCCTGCTAATCTTGTCAGCACAGATAACTTTCATATCACCACTCACCATTTAAGGAGACAGCTGGCCCAACTAAAGCTAAACATGCATTTAGACGTATGTGATCCTTCTAATAAAATAAAACAGGCTGCCTTCATGGGGTCCAAGAGCAAAACCATTGATATCTTGAGAAAACCATTGGGAAATTAACACATTAGCTCAAGAAAACACTCATCATTATACTCATCATTATTTCCACGTGGGGAAAAAAAACAGGAAGACAATTATATATGGAAAACGTCCCGTCTCAGCTTCAATCCAGCCTAGTGGCATTCAAGGAAGAGGATTAAAAAACACTGCAATAAATGACTTCAAATCAGTTTATTTTTACAAGAAGGAAACACAAAATGTGTAAAAAAGTGGTTAATACTTCATATTGTCAAATATATGATGGCATTTCTTTATTAGTTGTGTTTTTTACCCCTTCCCCAATATATGTTTTTACAATTTTTTTTCTGGATTCATTAACATGAGTGAAAGTGATAGTTTCTTTTATTTATAACGATGCTTAAAAAGTTCCTCCATAAACATTTACTATACAAGTGCTGGTCATAAAATTAGAATATCATGAAAAAGTAGATTTATTTCAGTAATTCCATTTAAAAAGTGAAACTTGTATATTATATTCATCCATTACATACAAACTCATATATTTCAAATGTTTATTTCGTTTAATTTTGATGATTACAAATGACAACAAATGAAAATCTCAAATTCAGCATATCAGAAAATTAGAATATTACTGAAGACCAATAAAAACAAAGGRTTTATAGAAATGTTGGCCAACTGAAAAGTATGAACATGAAAAGTATGAGCATGTACAGCACTCAGTATTTAGTTGGGGCTCCTTTGGCCTGTATTACTGCAGCAATGCGGCGTGGCATGGAGTCGATCAGTCTGTGGCGCTGCTCAGGTGTTATGATAGCCCAGGTTGCTCTAATAGTGGCTTTTAGCTCTTCTGAATTGTTGGGTCTGGTGTATTGCATCTTCTTCTTCACAATACCCCATAGATTTTCTATGGGGTTAAGGTCAGGAGAGTTTGCTGGCCAATTAAGAACAGGGATACCATGGTCCTTCAACCAGGTACTGGTAGCTTTGGCACTGTGTGCAGGTGCCAAGTCCTGTTGGAAAATGAAATCTGCATCTCCAAAAAGTTGGTCAGCAGCAGGAAGCATGAAGTGCTCTAAAACTTCCTGGTATGTGGCTGCGTTGACCCTGGACCTCAGAAAACACAATGGACCAACACCAGCAGATGACATGGCACCCCAAACCATCACTGACTGTGGAAACTTTACACTGGACTTCAAGCAACGTGGATGAAGTGCCTCTCTTCTTTTCCTCCAGACTCTGGGACCTTGATTTCCAAAGGAAATGCAAAATTTACTTTCATCAGAGAACATGTCTTTGGACCACTCACCAGCAGTCCAGTCCTGTTTCTCTGTAGCYCAGGCAAGACGCTTCTGACGCTGTCTGTGGTTCAAGAGTGGCTTGACACAAGGAATGCGACAGCAGAAACCCATGTCTTTCATACGTCTGTGTGTGGTGGTTGTTGAAGCACTCACTCCAGCTGCAGTCCACTCTTTGTGAATCTCCCCCACATTTTTGAATGGGTTTTGTTTCACAATCCTCTCCAGGGTGCGGTTATCTCTCTTGCTTGTACATTTTTTTCGACCACATCTTTTCCTTCCCTTCGCCTCTCTATTAATGTGCTTGGACACAGAGCTCTGTGAACAGCCAGCCTCTTTAGCGATGACCTTTTGTGTCTTGCCCTCCTTGTGCAAGGTGTCGATGGTCGTCTTTTGGACAACTGTCAAGTCAGCAGTCTTCCCCATGATTGTGTAGCCTATAGAACTAGACTGAAAGACCATTTAAAGGCCTTTGCAGGTGGTTTGAGTTCATTAGCTGATTAGAGTGTGGTACCAGGTGCCATCCATTTTGAACCTTTTCACAAGATTCTAATTTTCTGATATGCTGAATTTGAGATTTTCATTTGTTGTCATTTGTAATCATCAAAATTAAATGAAATAAACATTTGAAATATATGAGTTTGTATGTAATGTATGAATATAATATACAAGTTTCACTTTTTAAATGGAATTACTGAAATAAATCTACTTTTTCATGATATTCTAATTTTATGACCAGCACCTGTATACAGATTTGTGTTGTTTTTCAAAATGATTTTGATGCTGTCTTTCCCATCATATTCTTTTTTGTGTTTCTTTCTKGTTTTAATATCATAATATAACACTTTGGGATGAAGATACAAATCAGCAGTCCAAAACTAGAAGCAAGAATGGCAAAKATTTCTACAGCAACACTAAATTTTCCAGGAGAGCTGACATACGCTGGGATAAAAGTGATCCATACAGCACAGAATATCAACATGCTGAAGGTGATAAATTTTGCTTCGTTGAAATTATCAGGTAGTTTTCGAGCCAGAAAAGCAAAAACAAAACACAAAACGGCAAGTAGTCCAATGTACCCAAGTACAGACCAGAAACCTACAGCTGAACCCAGAGCACACTCCAAGACAATTTTATCTTTAAAGGCCTTAAAGTTCTTAGATGGAAAAGGAGGAGATATTGTCAACCAGAGAATACAGATGATGACTTGTACAAAAGTTAAACTCAGAACACTGAGTCTCTGCTGTGTAGGCCCAAATAGTTTCATCACATTACTGCCTGGAAGAGTAGCTTTAAAGGCCATTAAAACGACTATTGTTTTCCCCAGAACACAGGAGATGCAGAGGACGAAGGTGATGCCAAAAGCTGTGTGACGGAGCATACAGGACCACTCAGAGGGACGTCCAATGAAGGTCAGAGAGCAGAGAAAACACAGAGTCAAGGAGAAAAGCAGCAGGAAGCTCAGCTCAGAGTTGTTTGCTCTGACAAGAGGAGTTGTCCTGTGTCTGAAGAAAATGACAGCTACAGCAGCCGTCATACATGTTCCAAATAAAGAGGCTGTGGTGAGCAGTATTCCTAGAACTTCTTTGTGTGACAGAAACTCAACTGTTTTTGGTACACAGGCATCTCTTCTCTCATTTGACCAGGATTCAAAGGGACATCTTACACAAGTTACACAATCTGCAAATCAACGTGAAACTTTAGTTTTAGTAAACTTGTTCTTCAGTACACTCAAAAGTTCCTTAAACATGGAAAAAGTCTAAGATATTTATTTTTAATATGTGCAGTGTATTAATGTGCTTATACTGAAGAAAAAAATACACCTTCTCTTTTCTTTGATTGGAAACGAGGTTGCTATGTCAGATATCTTAATTAAAATCACAGAATAGGATTGTTTACGAAGTCTAAAACTGTTTTTTGATTTATAGACTAAAACCGTATATAGCCATGGGTTAAACATGATATAACACTGTCTATAAAATATATTTGTTCATCCACAATAAGTAAACATGTGATAAGTTATTTGCGATGAAAGTTGCTTTCTTTAAAAACAGTATTTATTGATACAAAAATAAACCTACGTCTTGTGACATTTGTTGGATTGCTTTTTGAAAAATAAGATATGACAATCTCACAATAACAAGGCTTTTGTACTTCAGTTGCTACTACAACAAAGAAAACCTCAAAAACATAATACCTGTGAAATGATTGCTTCATAAGCTTCCATTAAATATTTTCTAACCTGTAACATTGCTAATTTCTCCCTCTGCACATTTTAAGCAGTCATAGCAGCAAATAGGTTTTCCTTTTTGCGAAACTTTTTGCATTCCTGGCAGACACTTCTCACTGCACAATGAAACAGGCACCTGCATAAAAAATGAATAAGAAAAAATTACTGTACATCTACTAAACATGTGTATAAAAAAGGTTGAGTTTTCTAATAATGCAAATATATTCTTTATTCAAAGTTTTTTTTAACCTGTTTTGATCTTGTTGCCCAAATGAAAGAGTTATTTTGCAGATTTAGCTGTTTGTCTGCTGATAATGATGCATCATAAAGCCCAACAGTGACAAATTCCACATTTCCATTTTCTTTTGCCTGCCAGTTTATAATCTCATATTTTGCTGCTGGATCTCCATTTTTATTAAAGTACACTTCTTCTCCTTCTTTTGTCTTGAAGTGAACATGTTGAATATGCTGCAAAATCTAAGGCAATTTAAATAACTAAAAAAAACATTTTACAGTTGGTTTATGATACAAATTATTTAATTACTGATGTTTTTAAACTCACTGTGAATGGATCAAGCTGTATGCTCTTGTTGCATGTTTCATGACACTTGAAAATATTGTGCAGAGCATGGGCCACTACATACACCCCTTTGTATATATTGTTAAAAATGGGCATGAGGGACATGTCAGTGAAGCTGTTTTCCTTTCCAGTCAGGTCCTCATGTCCTGTGCATTCTGCCATATCTTTTGATTGTGACTGCTTGAATTTGCAGCCAAACAGTGCCTCATAGAATTCTGTAAATAAGTCATTATTTGATGAATTGAGTGGCTTCACATCCAGCATGAACTCTTTCAGACCACTGACATGTGCTTTAGGGATAGAAAGTCCTATAGCTCCATCAAGGATGTGATTTTGATCCATTGCTGCGATTTGAGAATCAAAGATCCACGACTCACTGCCGACCCACTGATACCCTGTCAGGTTGTGATTGGACAATTCATGTAAAAGCATCTCCATTTCTCGGGGAGAGAGAAAAGCAACAATAATCTTTGAAGTTGAAGTCCTGATAATGTCAATTAGCTTTTGCAAATTTTCTGATGAATCTGTTCTAAAGAAAGAAACAGAATATTCCAGACAGATGCCCAGCTGCTCTGCAGTTTCTGTGAATGTTGCCATGCCATTGTTGCCATAATCATCATTGGTTCTAACAGCACCAACCCAAGTCCATCCAAAGTGTTTAACCAACTGAGCCAGAGCTCTGCTCTGATAATAGTCACTGGGTATGGTTCTGAGAAAGGATGGATACTTTGATTTATCACTGAGACAAGTGCATGTAGCAAAATGGCTGATCTGGAACAACAAAATCTTTATCAATAACAACTTTTAAAAAACACGACAAAGAGAAATTTGTATAATATGAAAGATACAAAAAAATTCAGTTTGCTTTAGCCATCTGAAATGAAATATGACACTTTTACAAAAGTAATATTAGTTCTTACATGCAAAACTAATAAATAAATAAACAAATAAATGAAGAAATTATCTTTTTGCAAAATCCCTGTTCGATTTCATCCTATTCTACTCACCAATGGAACATGAAAAGGTCCAAGAACAGTAGCTATTGCTGTGCATGGAGAAGAAGAGCTTTCTCCCACGATAGCCTGCACTTGTGCACGTCTATGACAAAACTCCTTTGAGGTTGAAGACACATTGTTGTTAACATTGTTCAAAGCCAGGACCACCTTTACGCTTCTGGCATTGGATCTACAAGTGTCATAAATATTATATCCAAGAGAAATGCCTGGAAGTAGGTCTGGACTCTCATTAATTTCCTCAATGGCAAAACGCATGGCCTGAGCAAACTGGAACTCTCTGAAATTCAAACTTCATTGAAAAATATAAATAATTGAAAACAATATACTTTATATTGACATAATTTTGTTTTGAATTAAATAAATTAGTAGAATTTAAAACTAATATAAAAAATGTGAGGCAAGATAAGCAACATAGGATTTTAGTATACTTTACCTGACACATTCTAGTGGCAGGGGCTTTTGTGTATAAGTGTTCTCTCTGTTTATCCAGCTGCTGTGAAAGTAGAATATTCCCGCCAACATAACATCCCCTTCCTTTGATAGCTGAGGGATCTCAGGATCTCCCCTCTGTCTGCACAATGACTCCTCTTGTTGGGAAAAAGATACCATAAACATAAGCTGTAAAAGTGTGCAAACCTTCTCAGGCCACCAATGCGTTAGCATACTGTTAACTCAATAAGCAAAACTAGCTGGTTAAGGCTTTCGAAAAGTAATGCAAATTAAAGACTTGACCTGGTATTTATGAACTTAGAATCAGCTTGTAAAATATCCAATTAGATAATGACTCTGTGAAAGCACAAGGTGGGGCTAGAGGAGGGACATATTGACAACCTACATACTTGTTCTCAGTGGCGGCTGGTGGCTTTTTTTCTCCAGGGGGCTACAACTCCAAAATAGACATATCTCAAAAAGTAATCACACATGTACTAAGTTGTTTAATGGCAGTGTATTTATTAAATAAATGAAAATAAAACAGCATTACAATGTCATGTAGTGTTTTACTTTTAATACATAATTGTTTTCTCTTCTGTTATTGAGAAGTAAATTTCTTCATGACTAGTTAAAGTCAGGGATGTTCTAACAAGGTTCTTCTCCATAGAGCATGGTCAGTGCAGTGAGATGTGATGTTGTACCTGAGGAAAGTCTGGATTGTCTTCAGTGTTGAGAAGCTCCTCTCAGATTCAGCTGTGGTCAGAGGAGATGTGATGAGAATCTTCAGCAGAGTCACAGTCTCTGAGAAGGTGCTTCAGTGCTGCTTCAGAGAACTGGCTGTGGTCCTGCAGGAACCTGTCTTCCTGCAGCACTGCAGCACTGATCAGGGGTCAGATTTATAAAGGATTGCATGGAAACCATACTAAAAATGAACGTACGGCCAAAAGACGAAAATTGCGTACGCCAAAAATAATTCAGATTTACAAAACCTTGCGTGTTTCACCGCATTTTCCCTTCATAGATCACAGCTGTGCCTCATAATTTGCGCACAAGGTCCCACCTCAGGTTCTACATGCCCACATTCAACCATAAACAGTCAATGTAAAGTACCTCATGAATGTTAAGATGTATTTAAATCAGTCAGCTGATCAACGTCAACAAAATAGACTGGCCGGTTCAGACACGCGCTGCGTTGTGAGTCTGGAGGATGACAAGTGCTGAAAGCTGCTCATGTGAACAGAATGTCTGTAATTTACACAGCTTTTCCCTCATTTTGCAGGTTTACAGTAATCTAATGATTTATTTCAAAAACTCATCTTCAAATTAATTTTCTCTCAGAGGACGATAAAAACAATAAATAAAATAAAATAAGTCAGATAAACAAGTTCACCGCTCTTCTCCCCCGTCCTCACCCTCTCTGCTCTGTTATCTGCGGCAGACCCCCCCAC
>NW_013952758.1:354957-365396 GCF_001266775.1 Austrofundulus limnaeus | reverse complement strand
GGGACTCGGGCCCTGGTGGGTGGGTTGCTGGGCCCTGGGCCGGCTTGCGCTCTGGTGTCTGGCTCTGGGTGGTGGGGCCTTCGGTGTGCTGGCTGGTTGGGAGACAGGCGGGCTGGGGGGCGGGGTGCCTGGGGGGCACGGCTGAGGCCCACAGATGGGGGTAGGTTGACCCGGCCTGGGTGTCTAGTGTGCTATGTGTTCTGAGAGGTGTCCGAATGTGGGATGGGTGTAGTATGTATTCTGGGGTGGGGACTGGGTGCCTGGGGGGCGCGGCCGAGGTCCGTAGATGGGGCTAGGTTGACCCGGCCTGGGTATCTAGTGTGCTATGTGTTCTGAGAGGTGTCCGAATGTGGGATGGGTGTAGTATGTCTTCTGGGGTGGGACTGGGTGGATGGCCCTTGGTGATGGCACTGGGCCATGTGTGGTCAGGTGGTTGGCTCCTTTCCTGTCAGGGGAGGGGACTCGGGTTTCTCCCTGGCTTTGTCGGCGGTTGGGTGGGTGCCCTCGGCCGTCTTGTCCTGCTGGGCTTGGCGTCCTCAGTGGTGGTGTGCTGACTGCGGGGCCTGGGGGCTGGGTCGTGGGGGGCTGGGCTGCTCTGGGGTTTGTGGACTGTTGGTTCTAGTTCTGGCGGTCCACTAGGCTCTGTACTTCCCTGGTCTTGGTCCCATGGGCCTGGCAGTCTGCCTTGATGGAGAGGCACCTCGCACCCGGGATGGACCTCGAGGGACCGGGGGGCCTATTGGGGTCAGCGGGGGAGCTGCCTCCCTGCAGGAGCATTTGCTCCTGCAGTCATTTTTCTCCCCGTCCCGCACCGCACACCTCCACCCTCCTCATTTCCAGTTCCACTCACGTAGGGTATTTGGGTCTCGGAGGGCTGTGAGCAACAATTTAATGTCTTTATTGTGCAAATCCACCTGGGACCCAATTTTATTGTACACCTTAGACATTCATCCGAACACCATCATGACATTCACATATAGGGACTTGGGGGTGGGCTTAGGGCCATGGGTGGCGGGATGACACCACTCCCGCCGCCTGTGCCCACTCCCAGTGGTTGCAGTTAGACATCTAGGGCTCCTGGGGTAGAGTCGGGGTGGAGGGAAAAACCGGCTTCATGCTGGCCTCTGTTCCTTCTTCTTTCCCCTTTTAATTACATTATAGAACACCACACATCAACAGCACATTTGAGGGTGGGGGTGTGCATGTCAGGGTCACAAGCTCATCGAAATTGGACAAGAGAAGATTGGAAAAACGTTGCCTGGTCTGATGAGTCTCGATTTCTGCTGCGACATTCGGATGGTAGGGTCAGAATTTGGCGTCAACAACATGAAAGCATGGATCCATCCTGCCTTGTATCAATGGTTCAGGCTGGTGGTGGTGGTGTCATGGTGTGGGGAATCTTTTCTTGGCACTCTTTGGGCCCCTTGGTACCAATTGAGCATCGTTGCAACACCACAGCCTACCTGAGTATTGTTGCTGACCATGTCCATCCCTTTATGACCACAATGTACCCAACRTCTGATGGCTACTTTCAGCAGGATAATGCGCCATGTCATAAAGCTGGAATCATCTCAGACTGGTTTCTTGAACATGACAATGAGTTCACTGTACTTAAATGGCCTCCACAGTCACCAGATCTCAATCCAATAGAGCATCTTTGGGATGTGGTGGAACGGGAGATTCGCATCATGGATGTGCAGCCGACAAATCTGCGGCAACTGTGTGATGCCATCATGTCAATATGGACCAAAATCTCTGAGGAATGCTTCCAGCACCTTGTTGAATCTATGCCACTAAGAATTGAGGCAGTTCTGAAGGCAAAAGGGGGTCCAACCCGCTACTAGCGTGGTGTACCTAATAAAGTGGCCGGTGAGTGTATATCCACTCACACAGAGTACTGGAAAAAATAAAACATTGGCAAATCTCCTTAAACCCTCATAAAATATAAAACAAAACAAAAAAAAAAATTCCAGTGTATGTTTCATTCCACATGAGCAAATGCTCTTTGCATACACACACTCAAAACAAGTCTGTCAACATGTCCCTCCTCCTGCCCCACCTCTAGCTTCCATAAACACAACTATATCATGCATTATTGGTGTACCAACAGATTGCAAATTCACAAATACCAGGTCAAGTCTCTTAATTAGTTTTAATGTCCTTGAAATGCAACAGTGATTACAAAAAATGATGTGCACTTTAACGAAGCCAGACTGTGCTTGTCGACATTTACAGCTAATTTTTTTGGTCTTTTTATCACAGTCTAAGGAATCTTTTTTGTGCAGACGGATGGGAGAGCCTGAGATCCCTCTTCTGTTTAAAGATGGAGACATTTTGTTGGGAGGGATATTCTACTTTCACAACAACTGGAAGAACAGAGAGAACAATTATACACAAAAGCCTCTACCACTGGAATGCACCAAGTAAGATATAAAATAGACACATGGAGTTTATCTTGCCTTACGTTTGTGTATAATTGTCATAAAGGCAACTGCTTATTTTTATGAACAATACATTTCTTTCTATGTTTGTTTGAATTAAGTTTAAATTTCAGAGAGTTTCAATTTCTTCAAGCCATGCGTTTTGCTATTGAAGAAATCAATAACAGTACAGACCTACTTCCAGGCATTTCTTTGGGATATAATATGTATGATACCTGTAGTTTCATTGTCAGAGACATACAGGTTGCACTTGCATTGAACAGTGGCCATGAGACTGCATCTTCAGTATTTGAGGAGTCATGTACCAGACCTATAAAGGTGCAAGTCATAGTGGGGCCAACTGCTTCTTCTTCTAGCATGGCAATAGCAACTGTTCTAGGACCATTTCATATCCCTTTGGTAAGTAGACTTGGTTAAACCTAAAAACTATGCTTTTGAAAAATTTAATAAATACATGCATTGCATAATTTAGTATTTTACACCCATATGTTCTAATATAGTTTAAACACATTTCTAGATCAGCCACTTTGCTACATGTGCTTGTTTAAGTGAGAAAATAAGGTACCCATCCTTTCTCAGAACCATACCCAGTGACTACTATCAGAGCAGAGCTCTGGCTCACTTGGTCAAACATTTTGGATGGACTTGGGTTGGAGCTGTTAGAACCAATGATGATTATGGCAACAATGGCATGGCAACGTTCAAAGAAACTGCAGAGCAGCTGGGCATCTGTCTGGAATATTCTGTTTCTTTCTTTAGAACAGATTCATCTGAAAAATTGCAAAAGATAATTGACATTATCAAGACTTCAACCTCAAAAGTGATTGTTGGTTTTCTAACTCCTAAAGAAATGGAGATTATTTTACATGAGTTGTACCTTCATAACTTAACAGGGTATCAGTGGGTTGGCAGTGAGTCGTGGATCTTTGATTCTCAAATTGCAGCAATGGATAAGCATCACATCCTGAACGGAGCTATAGGACTTTTTATCCCTAAAGCACATGTCAGTGGTCTGAAAGAGTTCATGCTGGATGTGAAGCCACTGAATTCATCAAATAATAACTTATTTACTGAATTGTGGGAGGCATTATTCAGCTGTAAGTTCAAGAAGTCACGGTCAGAGGAGATTCTGAAAGAATGTAGTGGACATGAGGATCTGACTGCAGTAGAAAACAGCTTCACTGACATGTCCCTCATGCCTATTTTTAACAATATTTATAAAGCAGTTCATGCAGTAGCTCATGCTCTACATGATATTTTTGAGTGTAATAAAACATGCAACAAGAGTGTGCAGCCTGAACCATTCACAGTAAGTTTAATATATCAGAAACTAACAAAGAAAAACATGTATTTTTCAATGTAAAACTGTATTAAATGTCTGAATTGTACAATATGATGATATTACTAAATCATATTGTTTAAGATTTTGCAGCACATTCAAAAGGTTCACTTCAAGACAAAAGATGGAGAGGACATTTATTTTAATAAAAATGGAGATCCAGCAGCAAAGTATGAGATTATAAACTGGCAGCTAAAAGAAAATGGCATTGTGGACTTTGTCTCTGTGGGTCTTTACGATGCGTCATTGCCCGAAGAGAAACAGTTAAATCTGCAAAATAAGACTCTCCACTGGTCAAAGAGCTTAAACCAGGTATAATTTACTGACAATGATATGATCACGTTTTTATTGCTAAAAATTCATTTTTAATTTAATTGACAATATGGACAGCAGAGCAGTACAGATGTCTCCTTACATAAAGAATTGCCTCACGGCCTAGGATTTCTACTATAGTTTGAATGTCCCCCCTCTGCACGTTTTTCCAGGTACATCGAATTTCTGCCACAGACCGAAATCATGCATGCTAGGTTAATTGGTATCTTTATATTGTGATGGACTTATGACCTTTCCAGGGTGTACGCTTTTAGATAGATGCCTTTGTACACCTTTTTCACATGACTGCTGGCGATAGGCACCAGATCCCCCACAATCCAAAAAGGAAATGTGGGTAATGAAACCAGATGAATAGGTGAAATGAGCTTTAGGGTAACAAATACTTTTTCTTCATGCTGTTTTGTTTTTGCAGGTTCCTGTGTCTGTTTGCAGTGAGAACTGCCCTCCAGGAACATGCAAAGTTCTCCAGAAAGGAAAACCTGTTTGCTGTCATGACTGTAAAAAATGTGCAGAGGGAGAAATAAGCAACATTACAGGTCAGTTAATGTTTACTTAAAGCTTTTCAAGTTCTGCTAACTAGAAAAATGAAGGAAAGTTCATACAAATATTAAAGAGAAAAACTGAAATGTATTGGTAAATAGAATTTAAGTAATATTTTGTTTGTGTTTTTCTTGTGATTTGTAGTTCGGTGTTTTCTATATATTTTATGTTTTATTTTAATTAGTTGTTTCTTAAGGTGATGATGTACTGCCAAAAATATAACCTGCAGAAATGATTCACATACTTAGATGTTTAATGGTTTTATTGCTAACATGAATCAATAATGGTCTATATATAAAGTTCCATTACTTTATGTCAGAGATAAACACAAAATTAAAGAGCAAATAAAAAAGTTGTTTTACCTTTTAAAATGTCTAAATATTTTCAGCAGTTTTTGTGTCAGAACTGCTTTGCTTCTGAAATGGAAAATTTATTTCTCACGATAAATATCACATCATTCATTGCAGACATTCAGACTAGAGAGTAAAATATGTTTCTACTAAACAGAAAAGCATGCTTCTCGTGATTATAAGAATATTATTCCCCTCATGCTGAAGGCTGAGAAACTGCTCATACACAGTAACACAAGAATGTATTGTGAAAATTCCAACCCCCTTGAATACCCAGCTCATAGTCTAAAACTGAGAGAGAAATACTTTTTTGTGTACAATCTATGAGCCCTTTGCAACTGCAAAATACAACAACTTTAAAGGGCCAGTATTGTGTTTTTTCAGGCATATAGGTCAATTCTATACCAAAATAAAGTAACTGTCGCCTTCAGTTGTTATAATAATCCTGTGAATTTGTACAAATCAAATAATTAATTTGATTTTGCATTATAGCCGTTTCTAAATGCCTTAAAATTGGCCTCTGTCTCTTTAAGAACCTCCTACCGATTTTGTCATGCCCATTTCTGCACGTCATCACAACAATGCTTCATGACGTTTAGATCCGATCTTAGGAGCATTGTACTTTGTTGTGTTGTACTTGCATTTTATTTTAGAAAATAGCAAATCAGCATACAATTGAACCTTAGCTGAATGATCCCACGTTGGGAAGTATGTTTTCTGAAGAACCGGAGCGAATACCGTGGCAATATTTTAGTTTGGTAAAATATGTTCGAGTCATCCTCACATACACACACGTTAAGGTTAAGCTAATTTATTTATTACTGACATTTGTTGTAAGCCAACTGATGAACACAGATTGTGATATAAGTTACGAATGCTAACTGTAAATCACACATAGACCAAACAACTGAACAAACCAACATGACTTGTTTTTAAGCTTACCTGGGCAGACAACAATAGTGTTTTTGTTCTTTTGTGTTGGAATTACATCCTCTTTTAGTGGTAATCTTATTAGTCCACTGGTAAATTCCCTTGTAGTCTTCTTGGCCTCGGAAAATACATTTCCTCAAAAGCATTTTTTAATCAAAAAAAAACTGGACTTGTGGATAGACTGCAGGAGTCATAGGGGAGGCATGCTGGTATGCGGTATCTCGGCTTGGAGAAACAGCCCAGAGGAGGAGCTGCACCTAGAAGGAGGTTCTAGGTCCAATATGCTGTTTTTGTTCTCCCGAATGGCTGCCACAGGACATTACAGAATTTTACTAACATGCATGAATGAGTCAAAGCAACACTGATCATCGTTTTAATGAGAGGATAACAGTACAACATAATATAAAGCCCAACAAGTTGATTTAACATGATACAACCCTTTTAAATACTATTGTTAAAAACCTTTATTGATTGCACATATTTCTTATTTATTACATTTTTTCACAACAGCTCAAAAACAACTGAAGATGAGCGACGCGGTTTACTATTATTCATCTGGTATTTGTATCTGTTGGGATAAATTTTAACTTTGTTCATCATTTGCAGATTCTGTCACCTGTGAAAAATGCCCCCCTGAATTCTGGTCAAATGAGGAAAGGGATGCCTGTTTATTGAAAAAGACTGAGTTTCTGACATATGAAGAAATCATGGGAATACTGCTCACCACTGCTTCTTTATTTGGAACATGTATGACGGCTGCTGTAGCTGTCATTTTCTTCAGACACAGGACAACTCCTCTTGTCAGAGCAAACAACTCTGAGCTGAGCTTCCTGCTGCTTTTCTCCTTGACTCTGTGTTTTCTCTGCTCTCTGACCTTCATTGGACGTCCCTCTGAGTGGTCCTGTATGCTCCGTCACACRGCTTTTGGTATCACCTTCGTCCTCTGTATCTCCTGTGTTCTGGGTAAAACAATAGTTGTTTTAATGGCGTTTAAAGCCACACTTCCAGGCAGTAATGTGATGAAACTATTTGGGCCTACCCAGCAGAGACTCAGTGTTCTGGGTTTTACATTAATACAAGTCATCATCTGTATTCTCTGGCTGACAATTTCTCCTCCTTTTCCATCTAAAAATTTTAAAGGTTTTAAAGATAAAATCATCTTGGAGTGTGCTCTGGGTTCAGCTGTAGGTTTCTGGACTGTCCTTGGGTACATTGGTCTTCTTGCTATGTTGTGTTTTGTTATTGCGTTTCTTGCTCGAAAACTGCCTGATAATTTCAACGAAGCAAAATTTATCACATTCAGCATGCTGATATTCTGTGCAGTATGGATCACTTTTATCCCAGCGTATATAAGTTCTCCTGGAAAATTTAGTGTTGCTGTAGAAATATTTGCCATTCTTGCTTCTAGTTTTGGACTGCTGATTTGTATCTTCATCCCCAAGTGTTACATCATGTTGATTTATCCTGAAAGAAATACTAAAAAACACGTGATGGGGAAAAAAGGCACACCAAAAGATATATGAGAACAGAAAACAACGCTGTTTGCAAAGTAAGAAGAAAAGCTTTATTTTTAGGTTTTGGCTTTTTCAATTTTTTTGTCAAGAAATGTAATAATTTTTCACCTCAGTTATCATTCATGTTTTGGCGGCTCACAGTTCTATCTGTCTTATTGTAAAATAAACTATTTAAAATGAGTTAGTTTATCAACATTTTGTCTTCAATTGTATTTGAATATTTGTGTGTTTGATTAAATAAAATTTTTACATAGCCTGCAAAGTTTCATCTTGTCCACTTCACTGGCAAAATAAATACATGTATTCTTGAGTTGGGGGTACCTTGCGACTGATAACAAAGAAATCCTTTTTATTTCAGAAAAGTGTGCTATCTACCGTTTCCACTGCGACTTTGGCTACGTTCACACTGCAGGTCTTAACGCTCAGTTCCGATTTTTTGAAAAAATCTGATCTTTTTGTGTGAACGTTCACATTACATTTTAAATGTGACCTCCATCAGACCCCTGTGTGAACGCTACACAGCACTGATGTGACACACATGTGCAGTAAAAGACGTGACGTCTCATCAGCCGGCTTGTTTGTTTACAGAGCTCAGATCATTAGCAAGTTCCACCAGTTTTGATGTGCTGATCAGTCAGCCTGCTCATGAATAACCTTATCTTTTAAACGAATAGCTTGCATGGGACTCCAAACTAAAGGTTTGTTTATGCTTCATGCAAGACGTGCGGCTGCGGCCCAGCGATGATGTAATTGCATGTGTGTCACAGACAGCATGAGTGTTTATGCTGGGAAAAGTCGTGGGGGATACATTATAGTAGTCCCTCCCTCTGCCCTCCCACCGCATATGTCACGCGCATAGCTTAGCATGTAAACAACTGCTAGTTGCAAAAAAAAACTGCTAGTTGCAAGTTTAGCTTGTTGGTTCAACAGATGCGGGAGATGGATGACGAAAAACACTTCTCCTATTTTCAAATGTCCGCTGCTCGTTTCGACGAACTTGCCCACCAGATCTTTTTTTTGTCCCACTGGATCTCCCCTCACCTTCAACACGCAGCGACGCAATCACAGATGTTGTACCTCGGACCGCCTCCGCCTCGATGAGTTTCTCTTCAAAACTATCCATGTTTAGAAACAAAAACCAGCCTCTGGAAGCGATCAGTGGGTAGCGGTGTCACACAACACACAAACTTTGAACCAATCACACACTCCATGCCGCATCCTCCGCGTCTCGAAGTGCTGACTGGGGGTTAATGTATAGGACAGCTGTTACCGGGGGATCGCAGCAGGAGTGCAGACGGAATTTGCGCAACATTTTTTCACTCAGTGGGGGGTAAAAGACGTGCAACAATAAGTATAAACCAGCCTTAAGCATCCTTCAAACACACTGTTTAATTATTTTACTGCCTAAATATTAACTCTAGTAGTTGTGACCTTTCAAGCAGTGTTTTGCCCAATATAGCCATGCCCAGATTTACTATTTTCTTCCTGGTGTCCTTTGACAGGTTTGTGTTTTGTTTTTTTGTTTTTTTCCATAGTGGTAGAGAGAATGGTGTAGCAAAAAATGATTATTTGCATAGGTGAACTTTTTACACAAAAGTTAAAAACTACAGTTTCTAAAGTAAGAGATTGATTAAGCTAATCATCTGTGTGCTACATGAGCTCATAATCAAGATGTGGGATGAGGATTTACCATTAGTTGTTCATACTGATGCCATCAAATTCTCAGTCTGACATGCCGTGTCAACAAAATGGAGGTGTTGTCTAAGCAAAATTTTGAATGTTTCCATTCATTTATTTTATATTTATTGGCAGGATTATTATAATAGACATTTCATTTACCAGTGTATTTTTTTAGTATTTACATTTCCTCTTTCCTTTTTCAGAGTTAATAAAAGCAAACAAAGAAACCAAAAATCCAGAGCCCCGTTTCAGAAAGCAGGATAAGTGAAAATCCTGCATAAATTCTGGGGTAACTCTGTACATATCCGGAGATTTTGGTTTCAGAAAGCCAGATAGCAGTTATCCTGAGTTAACTTATCCCTGCAACTTACTCCGTGAACCAACCCTGCTCTGTAGCAGGATTGTCTGAACAAATCCTGAGTTAGTCTGACCTTTTAGCTGAAAGCTGTCACGAGGAGTGGGGCGTATCCTTTTCTAGAGGAGCCTGTAGATGTTGGAGCGCTGCAGAAATCTATGTTGGGAGAGAGTGATAAGATCACGATTAGACATCTTGTCATATCTGGATGAAAATCTAAGCATTTTTACATGTTTCTGATGCTCAGGTTTCAATCTTTTCCTTCAAGTACACCTTAGCTGTTTCACATGAAGCTTTAGGGACAGAAATAAGTTAATATTTCGGTTACATTTCTACTCTCGTATGAGGTTATGATCAAATTAAATTCTTACAGAAGTAGAGTGGTTAGGGGAGTCATCCTGGAACCGGAAGGTCGCTGGTTCGATCCCCTGTCCGGTTGACTCAGTCGCTGTGTCCTTGGGCAAGACACATTACCCGCCTTGCCTTCTGATGGTGGTCAGAGGGTCCGGTGGCGCCTGTGCGTGAAAGCCTTGCCTCTGTCAGTGTGCCCCAGGGAAGCTGTGGCTACAGTGTAGCTTACCATCATCAGTGTGTGAATGCGAGTGTGAATGGGTGAATGTCTGCAGTGTAAAGCGCTTTGAGTGTCCTGGACAGATAGAAAGGCGCTACATAAGTACAGTCCATTTACCATTACCATTTATGATTACAGCGGTGGGCACCAGTCCGCTAAAGCCCAAATCTGCTAAATGCGGACCTAAACATTTTGTTTGCGCTTTAGCGGTCTTATTAATTTTTATAATTCATAAGCAGATTTGCACTGTAGGGGTAATTTAAAAGTTAGAATTCTGAAATAGATAATTTGTGAATATATTTAAATATATTATATTTACATATACTATATTTAAAATATATCATTCCTCGGAGCACCACACTTCTTAATTCGATCAGATACTGACC
>NW_013952758.1:353051-354872 GCF_001266775.1 Austrofundulus limnaeus | reverse complement strand
AGACACAAAGAAAAATTGAGATTAGCTTAAATTGGCACGTTCTCCACGAGCCATTTATTTACAGATTAAATGTATTTACAACTATGGCAAACAATGAATGAATGATGACATRTTTGAACCAGGTAAACTGAGAGAGTTTGTTATCACAAGTGAATGAACAGACAGACAAACGAAAACAAACAACGTATAACAAAAATAAACACTGAGAAGTGTCTTGAGGCTCTGAATGAGGGAGGTGTGGTTGTATAAGCTGTTTCTGTGGTTGTTTTAACTAGGACATCCTAGCTAAATTAAGGTAGATAAAAACGTTTAGTTTACCAACTTTCCTACAAAGATAAAAATCAAATCTACGTCTGAGCACCTGTGTGTATTTCACCAAGACAAGTGTTCACCTTTCCTTTGTGTTCTGCCGTGTGGGTACCAGGAGTGGTTGAAGTCAGCTGTGGAAGACCATCTCTGGAGCTTGTCCTCCAGACAGGCTCTTCATGTGAACTAGACGCCAGGCGGTCGGCCTGGTTGACTCGACTGGTCCCGTGGTCAGAAAGGAGTCCTTCCTCTGGTGACTTGGTCCTGGCTCTAAACAAGTGGTTTCAAGACTCAATTTGATTCTCACTTTGTAGAAAAACGGACTAAACGACGTTGAATTACCATTAGCTTATTATGACTCCTTTAAAAATCAAACTCAAGGGCTGAGTCGAAGTGAGATGGTCGAGCTATTACGAGTCAAAATGGCGGAGAGGTTGAATGACCCCCCCCCCCTTTTTGCAAGAGGGGGTCTCTCAACCTGGAAGCTGCTTCTCTGTCTGCGGTCTTCTTCTGTGTGTCGTGTCTTCTGTGTGTACTAAAACCTCTGTTATGGGCGGAGTCAAGGTTTTAGTTAGCCAATTGAAAAACTTTGGTAAAGTTTTTAACAAATCAAAATGTTTGGAGGGAAAACATTGTTTTTCAGACAAAGAATGGGAGTGTTTTAGTCTAATTATCTTGCATCTAATTAAAGGGAGAGGCATCTGCTTTACATCAGTAAAATAAGGATGTCTATTTAGTTAAATTCAAAACGACGGTTCTAAGGTTAACTCATGTAATCACGCAGTTTAAAGAAACATCTTCAGAAAAGCATTTCATCAATAAACCCACAAAGTTAGAACAATGTTCTTAGTGGGCGAACACAGTTAACAAGAACAGAGTAGTTTTCCTCTTTATTCACTCAAGCATGGGGCTTCCTTTTGTTCAAGTCGTGCTGAGAGGGTGCTGGCAAAGCAATTGTTGACAACAACCACCTTTTCCTTTGAAGAAAGTAAATAGCTTGTCCTTATGGGGGTTGGAAACAGCAAGGTGACAATGTAAATTCTTTCAGTGGTCTTCTGAGGCGCCATGGTAACGGTTGATATGCTAATTTGAAGCACAAAGGTTCATGCAAGATCCTTAACAAGAGTCTGAAATGAATATATCTTATTTCTTTCCCCAAACAGTCATAACAACAAGTTATATCCACCAAAAATCATAACTTGAATGAGGAAAGCGCTTACAGCACTTCCTAAAATTAAAATGCAGTACCGCTAATAACTAATTATCTATCAGTCTTCATCATCTTGAGCAGCAGAAGGTACGGCTTATCACTTAAAACAGGGGCAGAACATCATCTGATATTATAGTAAATAAAATTCCAGAAAGAGTTCGTTATTTTCTTGAACAGCAGAGAGGGCTTGCTGACAGTGACCAACACCATGAGGAAACACAGTATTGACACACCGCCCTCTCAGACATATGGTAAAATAACAATGAATGTTATCCTGTGACTAACTGTTTTGCATGACGGTTCTG
>NW_013952758.1:346617-350871 GCF_001266775.1 Austrofundulus limnaeus | reverse complement strand
TAATTATATTCATGTTATAGTTCACAAATGTTTTACAGCATGAATATTTTGGTTGAACACTTCCACATTCATAGTTGTCAATGACTATTTCCTTTTGGTCTATCGTATGAAAAATGTTTGTGTCATTTTCAGATTTTATGTTGCATGACAATAAAATGGTTGATTGTACTATAAGCATTTTTTTGATGCGACAATGCAATAAGGACAGTAAATGAAGTTTCCTGTTGTGAATACCACACATGCAGTACATACATAACACAGCAAGAGAACAATATCCTATATATGGATATATATTCAGGATAATTTGAAGGATCCTGAATAAATTTGCTAGCACGACAGACAAAATCAGTATAAAAAACTAACAATAAAATAAGAGTATATATTAGTTGAATTTACAGGGAAGTGAAAGTTGATTGGAAAAACGGATCAAGAGTTAAAATGGTGGCTAGACTGAAGAGTAAATGCTTTAAAAAAATTATGAAATAGAAGTTAGTTAGGACAAATCTTATTAAAATGTTACATAACATTTAAAGCTTTTGCATTTAGTTTCTCTGGCAGTTTTCAAGTTTTGAAAAATTATTTTGGCCCTCTGAAGCTTTGACCATAAAGGAATTCCATCATGGCTGCTGCTTTTTGCCTAATCTACGGGAAATGCCTAATTAAATGCTTTGATGGACCTACATTGGCCTTGACATGATGGAAAAATAAGCATGAAATCATGTTTGCTTTCTAAAGGCATTTAACAAGATTGTCAGAGCTTTAGCTGTCATCAGGGTTTATTCAAAAACGTGTTTTCATAGAGAATAAAACCTTAATAAAATAAAGTTAAACTTTTTTTTTTCAAACCAGCAAAATCCCTTGTATTCTCTGTTCTGAGCCATTCATCCATGTTTCGGTCTTGGCTGAAGTCCTGACTCTTCTTTTGAAATCCACACAAAAAGCCCTCTAAAAAGCACACCGAAGCTTTCTTAAGGTGAAACAAGGGAAGCAGACTCACCTTAAAACATGTCGCTACAACACTAAACAAGTAGGAATGCAATGATTAAACAAATTCACTTTTTTCAATGATTAAATAGAACATTGTACTTCAAATTCAAGAGCATGGGAGGGATAATCAGATTACAAAAGATTAATCCTAAGAAGCCATTCATTAATAGCATTTAAATCAGTTTCCTGAAAGTTTGACAGAAGACTTCACTTTTTGTTTTGTCATAGCTGCTTCAGTAAACAGCAGGCTGGTTTGTCGTGCTGCACTTTTTTTCATTTCTTTTCATACTGTCTGCAGCTGAAATGACAAACCAGACTTGACTTGAAGTGAAGGATGTGTTTTAAAAAGAAAGGAGTGATAAATTATCATGACAAATAAGAATAAAAGGTGGTGTTGGGTAAGTTGTTACTCCAAAAACAAAATAACAAAGAAAGTGTTCAAAGTGATGAAGTGGCTACTCATAAACCTTTTTGGAGTTCTTTTGTTTTTTTCTCCCCAAATTCAAAATGCAAATTGATGGAAAGGCTGTAAGCTTAACTGTGCAGTTCAGTTATAATGTTTATTGTTAGGAAATGTCAGTTTTTTAAGGTCCAATATAATGGCAAATGTCAGAAGTGAAACTGCTAAACAATTTATCAACATTTGGGTAATTAGAATGTTGTAAATCTTTATCTGTTTTATCATAGCTTTGAGTAGACATGCTGTGGTAATATATTTCTATATATCATATATTTACCATAATTTAAGGAAGGTCAGTGATGATCACTGATAATAATTGTTTTGCTTAAATGTAGACTGAATCAAAGATATTAAAATTTCATCTAAAATTACCAGATTAATCACATATAACGTTTTCAGTTTTTTTAAAACATTAAACAAAAACAATCTGCCATTTTAGTTTATGATTTTAGTTTAAAAGTTACAGTTCACTCTTCCAATTTTACAAAAGTATCAACAATATGATTCATAAACATCCTCATCCATTCACATAAAAAAATAAGATTAACAGCTGATAGTACAAACAGTTTATATTAGGAAGCTTTCACTGAAAAAAAACATTATATACAGTATGTGGCTAAGCAAAAAATGTTTTGCTACCAGTGTAATACTACCAGATGCCAGTAATCCACTTTGGTCTTAGCCCCATTTAGACTACCTATTAATGCAATACAGCCAGAAATAAGCTATTTACTCAAAACGAGCTTGTTCAAAAAGCTCTATACAATAGTTAAGATATTAAAAGTCCATAACCTCCACAAAACATACTTCAAAAGATCTGACATGTCAATTTAATGCAGGAGTCAGGATGATGATTGTTCTCTCAGCTCTTTGACCAACTTTCTAAGTTTAGTCATTAGAAGCTTTCTGAACTTGTCCCCCATGAGGAAGTAAAAGACAGGGTTAATAACACTGTGTAAAAAGGCCCATGGTCGGGTCAAGATGTATGCTGCATTGATGGTCATCTTTGTGCATGGCTGTAGCTCTACCCAGGGCTGCCAAGAGGCAATTCTGACATTTCTCATCACATGGTAAGGAGTGTAGAGGACCAGAAACATGACTGTGGCCGATGCAACCACTCTGAGGGGCCTTTTGTAGGATTTCCGGCATTGCACGGTTCTTTCCTGCACATGGAGCAGGTGGGAAATTTGTTGTGAGAACAAGCAAAGTGCAAGCAGAGGGAGAATGTATCCAGTCAGGGTTAAACCTAAGCTGTAACCAAAAGTATTGATATCACCGTTTAGGCTGGAAAAATCCTTGCAGTTTTTCCAGTTACTTTTTTGTAAGTCTTGAATCATCAGTGCAATTATTGGAGCAACTTCCACATTGACGGCTAGCCAGCTCAGTGCAGTCACAGCCATGGCTGTGCGGGTCCTCAGCAAGCAGTGGTTCCTCATCGGATGCTTTATGAGCAGGAAGCGGTCCATGCTGATCCAGGCCATGAAGAGGATGGAGGAGTACAGATTGACGTGGAGGATGTAGCGGTTGATGATGCAAATGGGGGGACTAGTTATTTTTTTGTCATGCGTGTAGAGGTAGGAAAGTTGGGGCAGAGTGCAAAGAAAAACAAGGTCAGAGCACGCCAAGTTAAAGATGTAAACATTGCAGCTCTGCCACTCCTGCAAGCAAAACAAGTAACCCAGTACGACCAACAGGTTGCTAGGCAAACCAATGCAGAACTCCAGCGCGTAAAATGGAGACAGGTAGTATTTCTCCAGCACTTTATCTAATCCTGTGCAGTTGAGTTGCTGCTCCTGAGAAGTGTGAAGACATGAGAAAGAAGTACAAAAGTAAGAGAAAGGAATCATAAGGAGACAGAAAGAGAAAACAGTTGAGTCGTGGTTAAACCAAAAAAAAAAAAGCTCTTCTATGATTGCATTTTGAACAAATCACTGCTTATTGTTTAAAATAAAACATACGTTAATATTTAATATGTAAAAACAAGACTTACCATCATGTGTTTCTTGGAGTTTCTGGTGGTGAAAAAAAAGAGTTGTGTCTATGAACTGGTGACGCCACTATTTGTCCAATGGAAACAGTAAACAGAGTACTGAAGATAATCCAGCCTTTAATACCAACATGCAACAGTAAGAGCCCTTCCTGCCATCGTCGGAACACCCACCATCGTCGTGTCATTTGCATTTATAATAAAGATTACACACATACAAATTCACAGTCATGGTTTGTTTATATTTCTTCTTTATTTACCTGTCTTGTCTCTTCAGATTGTTTGTTCAGTACGTCATTATGAGGGTCACTATAGGTTGCATTTTTAGTTTTAATCAAACTGTCAAAACAGCAGAAAATATCTGTTCTAATAGAAATTAGCTAAGATTGAAGTTGTCCAACTGCAAACTTGTTTTTATAAAAAAACTTCCACCTTGGCAAAGATCTTCTCTCAAAATTGTTGTTGGTTAAACGGAAGCTAACTTGCAGTATTTTTTGATTTAAAGATAAGAATTTAGACTTTTAATCAACCTCCCTTCCATCTTTTTGGCTTAAACACACTTTATTTTAAGCAAAGTATACGCAATACAAATACTTTGACATGAGGCTTTTTATATGATAACAAAGCACCAACTGTTCACAAAGTAAAACAAAAACCTAATAAACTAGATACTGCATAGCGGTAACATAATGACTTCCGCACGCACAAATGCACCAGAACTTAAAAGACTTTATTCCTAGTAAATGTCATGCAACTAGGTGCATCCCAACATTGTAGTGGTTTGGGTGGGGGTCATTTGTGTGTGTGTGTGTGTGTGTGT
>NW_013952758.1:340771-345888 GCF_001266775.1 Austrofundulus limnaeus | reverse complement strand
GCCCCAACCTAAACCATTACAATTTTGAGGTACACCGAGTAGCATGACATCTATTAGGAATAAAGACTTCTGAGGTCTGGTGCATTTGTGCGTGCGGGGGTCATTATGTTTCCGCTATGCAATTTCTAGTTTATTTATTATGACCCCCGCACGTGAAGCGTAAGCGGGAGTCATATTGTTTTGGTACTCTTTATTTTTTATTATGACCCCCGCACGAAAAGCTTAAGCGGGAGTCATATTGTTTTGGTACTGTTTATTTTTAATTATGACCCCCGCACGCGAAGCGTAAGTGGGAGTCATATTGTTTTCGTACTTATTAATATTTTCTTCTTTTTTTCAGTGATATTTGGTCAACCATACCACAAAACCCGGCTGCACTGATCAACATGAAATTTGGCAGGACTGTAGATGAGTCTGACCTACACTGCACCAGCCAACGGTTTTACGATACACCCCATATTTGAGGAGGGGGCTCCTTTCAAAGTGGAGGTGTCAGGACATGCAAAATCGCTTATAACTCGGAAACTGTTCAACATAGAAACTTCAGATTTCTTTTGTTGTTTAGCTCTGATGAAGCTCTATACATCAGGCCCAGCAATCAGTGCCCCCCCCCACCCCCCCGACCCCAAATTTATCTGAAAAAGGGGGGTCTGGACATGCAAAACTGCTTATAACTCAGAAACTGTTCAACATAGGAGCTTCAGATTTCTTTTGTTCTTTAGCTCTGATGAAGCTCTATCCATCAGGTCCAGCAATCAGTGCCCCCCACCCCCACCCCCATTTTATCTGAAAAAGGTGTTTTTCGTACAGTTTATTATTTTTTTTTTCAGTGATTATTGGTCAACTGTAGCACAACAATGGCTGCACCGGTCAACATGAAATTTGACAGGGCTGTAGATGAGTCTGACCTACACTGCACCAGCCAACAGTTTTATGATAGACCCCCTATTTGAGGAGGGGGCTCCTTTCAAAGTGGGGGTGTCTGAACATGCAAAAATGCTTATAACTCAGAAACTGTTAAACATAGGAGCTTCAGATTTCGTTTGTTGCTTAACTCTGATAAAGCTCTATCCATCAGGCCCAGCAATCAGTGCCCTCATCCCCCCAGACCCCCAATTTATCTGAAAAGGGTGTCTGGACATACAAAAATGGTTATTGCTCAAAAATTATTAAACTTAGTAACTTCAGATTTCTTTTGTTGTTTAGCTCTGATGAAGCTCTATCCATCAGGCCACCAATCAGTGCCCCCCCGGACCCCCAATTTATCTGAAAAAGGAGTATCTGGACATACAAAAATGGTTATAACTCAAAAGCTATTAAACACAGGAGCTTCAGATTTCTTTTGATGTTTAGCTGTGATGAGGGGCTATCCATCAGGTCCAACACACCCCCACCCCACTCCCCCCCAAAAAGWCCCCCACCCAAACCACTATAATTTTAGGATGCACCTAGTAGCGTGACATTTATTAGGAATAAAGACTTCTGAGTTCTGGTGCATTTGTGCTTGCGGGGGTCATTATGTTACATCTATGCGGTATCTAGTTTATTTTTCCTCTGGAGATTTTTGGTCAACAATAGCACAAAAACAGCTACACCAATCAACATGAAATTTGGCAGGGCTGTAGATGAGTCCGACCTACATTGCGCAAGCCAATGGTTTTACGATACACCCCATATTTGAGGAGGGGGCTCCTTTCAAAGAGGGGGTGTCTGGGCATGCAAAAATGCTTATAACTCAAAAACTGTTAAATATAGAAGCTTCAGATTTCTTTTGTTGTTTAGCTCTGATGAAGCTCTATCTATCAGGCCCACCGAGAAGTTCCCCCCACCCCCCCGGACCCCCAATTTATCTAAAAAAGGGGGTGTCTGGACATGCAAAAATGCTTATAACCGAAACTGTTCAACATTGGAGCTTCAGATTTCTTTTGTTGTTTAGTTCTGATGAAGCTCTATCCATCAGGCTCACCAATCGGTGCCCCCCCACCCCCCCGGACCCCCAATTTATCTGGAAAAAGGGGGTGTCTGGACATTGTCAAAGAAGGCAGCAGATGTACTGGACATGGAGGGAGACGGTGATCCGACAGATGTGGAATCCTTGCTCTGTCCATGAAGACCGGGAGTAAGGAAAAATAGATAAACAAATCTTTCTAAATAGACTTCGAATAAGCGCACGTATTTATACTGATTAATCTGGAAGACGTATGATTTACTGAAAGATAATCAGGTAATGGGCTGCTACACAGACTATGTAAGTTTAAAAGTAATTCATAGTCGATTTACAAGTAATTCATAGTTGATTTATAAAAAATAATCAATAATCAAAGTGTGTAATGAAGTAAATTTGATTATCATGCATTCAATGAAATGTTTGGTAATGTAATCACCTCATGTATGTGTGCAATGAAGTAAAGTTAGATGTGTGTAATGAAGAACTTTTGATGCATGATCAATGATATAATAACTGATATAATAACTGAATGTGTAATCGATGATGTAATCAATTAATGTAGTCACCTCAAGACGAAATTGTATGATTCAAATGTTTAACATGCAACTTTGTAAGAGACAACAGAAAAGTACAAGTCAATGAGTGTGTTTAAGGCAGAGATACCGCTGGATTCATTTAAACTCTGAAAGTCATTTGAAACAGATGTCCTGTCTAAACTTGTTCCTACAAAAACATGTTTTTAAGGAAAGTAATGAGAGCTAGAGTTACAGGACTGTATGATGATTATTTTAGTCTCAAAAACTGAGCTAAAGAGAGGGAGAACTTAAATAAGAAATGGAGCCATGGTAAAAAGAGCAGAGGGAAGCGGAAAAGCATGATGTAATGCTCCGCCATGTCAGATTCGCCAGTATGCACATCCACTAGCAGCCATCTTGATATATGACCTGTGATTAAAAATGAGATGACTGCAGAAGCTGAATAAAAAGAGGAAACTTTAGCACTAGCTCTCTCTCTGCACCGTGAAGCCCAGCAAAGTAAGTTAATCGGGGTCCTGGAGAAACATCGCCGGCACCTTTGACAGAAAATTAATCTATTGTGCTGAAGAAACATCGCCGGCGCCTTTAACAGAAAATTAATCTGTTGCGCTTGAGTTCTGAAGTTGGAATCGCTTGCTCCCATCGATGGACACAAATGTCCGTTATGCTGAGACTTGGGGCTGTTCGTGCCTGAACGGAGGTTTCTCATTTGTGTTGGAACATAAAACCGGAGAGAATCCAACACCAAGACCCTTTTGAAGGTCTAGTCGAGAGGATAAAATTTCCAGGATTCATCGTCCCACACAGAATTAAAAGTGGTGTACTGAGCAGAAAGTTGATAGTCAGAAAACTAGTCAAGCAGCAGAAAAGCTGAAAGCGAGATGTGAGAGCCAAGAAAGACCCGGCTGCTGCTCACAAATTGGGCGGTTTTCCTCGACTTTCCTCTGCTCCAATTCAATCAACCATGGAGGCATGAAAGAAACACCTTTTTGATTCATTTTAAAAATTTTGCATTTGAATTAGTCTGTATGCGGATGATGTTTTACTTTTCCTTAAGCACTCGGAAAATTCAATATCTAAAGTTATTGAATCAATAAACTCTTTTTCAAAAGCTTCTGACTACTCTATAAATTGGTTAAAATCTACAGTTCTTCCAATTAACTGTGTTTTTAACAATTCTCTAAACACACAACTACAGTTAGGAAATATTAAATATCTGGGTATTAATATTTCTTCTAGATTGGAAGATTTAATAAAGTTAAACCACATTCCTCTTTTAAAAAAAATTGAAGAAGATCTTACTAGGTGGAGTTCTCTACCCATATCCTCATGGGAAGAGTTGCCTCTATTAAAATGATGGTTCTACCAAGAATAAATTATTTATTCTCAATGATACCAAATAAACCTTCACCTGACTGGTTTAAATCACTGGACTCCTTCATTTCTAAATTCCTGTGGAAAAACAAAACTCCTCGTATTAGCCTAAAATCATCACAGAAAACTAAAGATACCGGAAAGCTAGAGCTTCCAAACTTTTATCACTACTTTCTAGCTAATAGGCTACAATACATTTCAAAGTGGTTAAAACCTAATCAACTAGACGAGACTTGGCTGGACATAGAACAAACTTTATGCGATAATATTAGGATTTCGGATCTTCCATTTCTAAGCGCAAACATGAAACGACATGCTTGCTTCAAAAGCATTAATATCAGCTCATCTCTGACAGCATGGTGGGAATTTCTGAAAATGACAAGACTTCACTACTCCCATGTAGACAAACACCCATCTGGAACAATCCTGACATCCTGCAACAAAACAATATGTTAAACTTTCCAGGTTGGAGAAGTAAAGGAATCGAACATCTGGAACATATATTTGAAGGTGTAGACTTTATTCCATTTAATAAATTAATAATACAGTATGGCATGGACAGGAAATACTTCTTAGAATATCAACAAATTAAATCTATAATTATACGTAAAGTTAAGCTTAATAAAACATTATTAGAGACACCAGCAAGTATATTGGAATTTCTTAATCTTAAATCACCCAAATTGCTATCTAAAATCTATAATAAACTATCTAGAATAGACGACTCAATATCAATACCTGTTGCTAAATGGGAAATGGACTTATCAGTCAACTTTGACCAAAACACCAGATCTAAAATATGTTTGGAAACATTTAAAATAACTAGAAAATCTAATCTGCACTAAATACAATATAAAGTCCTCTATAGAGCATATTATACAGGCCAGCAAATGTTCAAGATGGGTTTTACTTAATCTAATAACTGCTCCCATTGCACAGGCAATGTGCCAGACAATTATATCCATGCACTCTGGCTCTGTCCGCCTGTCCAGAGGTTTTGGGTCCGGGTATGTTAAGGTTTGTCGAAGGGTTTGAATTGTTATATTCCACCCCCTCTGTCTGTTTTCTTATTGGCTATCTTAGGTGATGTCACTATAGAGAAAAACACTTCTCATTTGATTTCCACTGCCTTATGCATCGCAAAGAAAACCATACTCTTAAATTGGAAAAATTAATATGGATCTTACCATTAATCAGTATAGAAATCTTCTGTTAGATCATTATAGTCTTGAAACAGCCTCTGCCGCCACATCAGATAA
>NW_013952758.1:338754-340117 GCF_001266775.1 Austrofundulus limnaeus | reverse complement strand
GTCCTTGTGTTATATGTTCTGATAGTGGCCTGAATGTTGGAGTGGGTGTAATATGTAGTGCTGGGCGGTATACTGTTTTGTACTGAATACCGGTTTTTATTTTTGTTATGATATGAATTTTTTGAATACCGGACATTCCGATTTAAATAGTGGAACATTCCTTCACGGCCGCCAGTGAATTGTTGTTTCCTGGGGGACATTTTTCCTTGCGGCACCGCTATGTGTGTTAGCATGCTAATGTTTGGAGCAGCTAGTTGCAGCCGTGGGTGGCAATTCCGCTGCTTATATTGACTGACGTTTAAAAAAAACATCCCGTTTTCGCCATCGCTGAATGTAGTAAACACCTCTTTGGTGATGTGCACAGTTAGATTTAACGTGGTTAGTTAATATGTAGACGTTATGCTGATGTAGACTTAACATGGTTCTGTTGTGAAAAGCCTGCGGGAAGTAGTTCGTAGTGGAGTTGGAATTGACTGGTGTGCAAGGTGAGTCATGCTGATAAGCTTTAATAAATAACATAAAACAATAAACCCGATCATAATTTTTTTCTTAACCCTCCTCCTTCATGACTGGACCAAAATGCATGACTAATGTCTCCAACAACCAGTCAGAGAAGAACAGACACAGAGGAGGGAAACAGCGACACAGACAGAGGTACATTAAAAAAAAGTCAATAAGCAGGGTTTGTACATTTTATTATCAGCTGAGCTGTGATGAAAAGAAAAATACCATCAAAAACCGTGAAACCAGTGAAAATGCTGAAAATACCATGATATAAAATTCTGATCATATCGCCCAGCTCTAGTAGTATGTCTTCTGGGGTGGTATTGGGTTGGTGGCCGTGGGTGGTGGCTGGGGGCCATGCTGGGCCGGCTGGTTGGCCCCTTTGCTATGGCAGGGGCCCGCCCTGGGTGCCCCCTTGCTCTGTCGGCGGTTGGGTGGGTGCTCTTGGCCGGGCCGTCCTTGCTGGGGAACGGTGGCCTCTCTGGGCGGCAAGCCGGCTATGGGGCTGGGGTCGGGTTTTTGGGGTCTGGGTGGCTCTGGGGGAGTGGGGTGTTTGTCCCGGTTTCTGGTGGCCTTCGGGGCTCCGTCAGTCCATGGTCTTGTGGTTCCGTGGGCTTGGCGGTTTTCCAGGAGGGAGAGGTATTTGGGCTGCTCTTCCTGGATGGGTTTCGGGGAACGGGAGGGCTTACTGGGGCCAGCGGGGGAGCTAACTCCCTGTGGGAGCATTTTGCTCCTTCAGCTTATTCTCCCCATCCCTCACTACACACCTCCATCCTCTTCACTTTCAACGTCACCCATTGAAAGGGTTTTTCTTTATTACATTACATTAAAGTTCATTGTGTGTGTATCAAATAAAGTT
>NW_013952758.1:332984-337420 GCF_001266775.1 Austrofundulus limnaeus | reverse complement strand
CTACCCAGAGACCCTAAAGTTAACCATTAATCCTGATCCCTCATACTAACCAGAGACCCTAAAGTTAACCATTAATCCTGATCCCTCATACTAACCAGAGACCCTAAAGTTAACCATTAATCCTGATCCCTCATACTAACCAGAGACCCTAAAGTTAACCATTAATCCTGATCCCTCATATTAACCACAGACCCTAAAGGTAACAATTAACAACACACTTGGGTGTAACATATTGACGTGTGTAAGAACCTTTTCCACCAAGTTTCTTCACTTTCTCAGTTATATGAGGAAACAGGAGTTCTTTTTATGAAAGATAAACACCTCTTCATTGAATCTGAGAAAAGACACAATATGTGTAGTTCCAGTCAGTCCAATTCTCTAAAATAAAGTTATTTATTTACAGACAAATGAACGTAACTATATACAATTAAAGCTTAATAATCAAAACTTTCTGAGTCAAACATTCCATCAATTGTTTGCGTCCAAACAACGACTGAACTGCGACACTCAGGACTGAACAACCATTAAACCAGTCTCTGATCTTATAAAACTTGTTTACAGGCATTTTAACTTATGGCACGGTTTAGACTAAGAAAGGAGGAAAAGAGAATTAGTAAATGTTTAGTTTTTATCATTTATCAAAGGAGAGACCAGAACAGACCAAAACCTTGGCTGGACCTTCTAGCTGTACAAACAGACACTTCTACCTTTCGATGAGGATCTACTGTCAGTCAGCTTTCAGGAGGACTCAGTTCCTTAAGACCAGGACAGGAGACTTAGGACCAGTACGACTCCAGGCTTTGTTTACAGCATCTCAGAAAGAGACAAGGTTCAGCTCGGCCGTCCGGCTCTTCTCAGGGAAAAAGTTCAAAGTTGGAGTTAAGGCTGATGTTGCCTTAGCTCCAGACAGGAGACTTTTTCTCATTAGCTCTTGAGAAAAAAAAAATCCCGTTAAGCTGAATGAGACGAAAAAACTTGTGTTTCGTTCCTCATTCAAATTCAGACTAACTGAGCCAGGTTGGTGTGTTAATCCTCTAAAGGAAAGAGAAACTAGTCACGACCTGGACTCTGGTAAACAGAACTTGTTGAGACTGTAGAATGCTTCTTGCCAAACAATAACTTGCCAAAACAATATATAAACTCAACAATCAACTTTGATTAAATGGAATAATAAAAAGAAACACACTTAATCCCTCTACTGTAAGACAACAGTTGATCAAACAAGCATTTGTGTAAAACATGTAATGTTTCAACCATTTTCTCATGGTGTGTATTTTCTTTTTTCTGAAAATAAATGCAAAGATTAACTCAATAAACAACTTTGATTTATAACACGATGATAACTTGGAAGAACGTTATTATTTTGTTTATTAAAGAAAAGAAAATAAATCTTTTAAGAAAGGTTTTGTTTTTCCTTTAAAAAAACCAGAGTCAAAGACAAGTGGAAATGTTTATTTGCCCTTTGGGGAGCCCCTACTCACGTAACATGTTGATGCTTGGGCACGGACATGAGAACGTTAGTTAACCTGATGGATCATCAGAGCTAAACAACCAATTAAAATCTGAAGCTCCTTTTGAGCTATAACCATTTTTGTTTGTCCAGATACCCCTTTTTCAGAGAAACTGGAGTTGGTGGCACTGATTGGTTGGTCTGATTGATAGAGCTTCATCAGAGCTAAACAACAAAAGAAATCTGAAGCTTCTGTGTTTAATAGTTTTTGAGTTATAAGCATTTTTGCATGTCCTGACACCCCCCTGTTTGGATGGAGCCCCCTCCTCAAATATGGGGTCCATCATAAAACCGTTGGCTGGAGCAGTGTAGGTCAGACTCATCTACAGTCCTGACTAATTTCATGTTGATTGGTGCAGCTGTTTTTGTGCTACGGTTGACCAAAAATCACTGAAAACAATGTGACTCCTGCTAACGCTTCGTGTGCAGGGTCATAATGACGTGAAAAACACAATTAATTATAGGTTATTTTAAAATACACATAAATTGTCAACACTAGTTTTTGTTCTGTTGTTGCCAGTTTGTTACAGAAACCAACCTGTAGAGTGTTGATCATTAAACATCTGAATCAGGCAGAATAAAGCTACTTATTTAAAATAGATAATATGCATGACGTACAAGATGTGTCTGTAATAAATGTCACATTACAAAGAAAGCCTGCGATTCTGTGCACCATTAAAGGTGCCCTGTTTTTCCACTTGAGCACCTGCCGCCCAAAACACCTGTGCACGCCACTGTCAACGTATATTTGTAAAACAAAAAGTCCACCTGTACCTTCTGAGAGGGTTTGAGATCAATTTTCAGGAGGACAATAGGACACACGCCCTCTGCTGGTGTAGGAATGTAAAACTGGCTCAGATGTTTTACGTAAAGCTGTAAAAAAGGAAGCAGTTTGGTTGACAAATAGTTAATATCGTCACATTTCCATCCTATTAGTGACAGTGGAATTTATTCAAAAAGAGCAGAACTGTAAGGTTAATGTTGATTGTTTCTAACTAAAGTATTGTGTATTTTGTTTGCTTTACTGGGCTTTAAAATCATAAAATTTAATAAATGGATGAGTACAGAAACCAAGAATGAAATCTGAGAGTAATTTTCAGCCAAATAAAAAATTATATTTCTTTACAGCTCAGTCATCTGGGATGAATTAATGTGGTCTGCATTAGTTATCTTATTGGATGACAGGAGTTTAATATATGTGGATGAGAAAAGTATGGGCAGTGCTTAAAGAGTAACTTACCCCAAATTAACTTTTTTTAGCTGATAAACTGTCTAGAATGTGTCTAAAATGTTATATAGTACTGTTTCAGTGGTAATTTTGATGTTTTTGTGTGTATTTGTTCAAATCTGTAATATTTGGTGTAAAAACGTGTTTTTGCTGCTCATATGGGTAGAGCAGTGGTACTGCAGGCTAATTTACATATTGGTTAACGGCTCTCCACGGTGACGTGTCTTCTCCACGGTTTCGTCACAGCGGCTGTGTTCTGGTATAAAAGCCTCTCTCTAAACACACACACACACACACACACACACACACACACACACACACACACACACACACACACACACACACACACACACACACACACACACACACACCAGCAGTATGTCCTGCACAGCGGGAGGGGAGGAGGGGAAAGAAAGGCAGCAGGGCAGCTTCAGCCTGAACCCACACATGTCAACTTGTACAGATTATCTGTAAGTTATAAAGATTTGACATCATTTTGCAGGGATACAGACATATAGAGCAATCTCACGGATTTAACCGGACCGAACTTCAGTCAAACAAGACCCAACACTTTTATTCCTGATTTAAACTAGTGATCATGTGAGCAGCTGTGTGCTTTTATTTTTTTATGTCAGGCTGTCGGAGCGCTCCTCCTCCTCTGTCCGAGGCTGGTGTGGGGTGAAAATCCTCCACCTCAGACGTTCAGAGATGTAACTATCTGCGATACAGTGGTCACTCTCCATGTAGCATCAATTATGCTAATGCTAGCTGTCACGTTCTCTCGTCCTGGCCACACCTCCGCTCTCTAAAGGGCTCGACACACGGGCAGCGACAAACTACAGCGATTAACGGCTGTCATCGCAGCCAGGGTGAAACCCGACACTCGGGACGCGATAGCGATCGCAGCGTTGCGAATCGCGCTCTCGGGTCGCTTGTCTTCACAAAATTTGATTGGTTCTTTACTCTGAAGGCGGGTGTGCGTTACGGACGTGTAAACTAAAATCTTGTGATGCTAATGATATTGAAAAACAAACACACATCAAGATACAGTTTTATGAGGAAAAACTTACCATAAACTTCACCCTGGTGCCAATAAATTCCCACAAAGCTGCCTTTTTTAGTAATCACTTGGTGAAAGTGTTAGCGAACGGCAGTGTGTAGCATACTCTCCTCTCATTGGTCAGTCAATGAAACCCTCATTGATTGGTTGTACGCTAAGCGACGGCGACGAAAGTTGAACATGTCGCGTCGCAAGCTCGCGTGTGCACGTGTACGAGCGCGAAATTTCACATGCACTATTTTCGCCGGCCGCTTAGCTGAGAGCAAGCGACTGTCGCCTCACCGCACAGGCTCCACAGGAAATGAATGGAGAGCGAGCGACGTCGCCTACTGTCGCTGTGTCCAAAACGACAGGCCGGGTCCTGCGGAGGACCCAGACTTCCCGGTCTCGGCGGGCCGGGTCCTTGGTAGACCGGGAAGACCGGAAAAAAAGAGGCTGTGGATTTGGACGGTCTAGCCTCCCCTCCTTACCCCGGCGTATGTCATGTCACCTAGCAACTGTGACGACGCTAAACAAGCAAACTTAAATCAAAACTAGAAAATTATCAATACATTAGCATTATTAATAGGGATGTCCCGATACCACTTTTTCACTTCCGATACGATACCGATATTACAACTTTGAGAAATGTCCGATAC
>NW_013952758.1:330744-332552 GCF_001266775.1 Austrofundulus limnaeus | reverse complement strand
ATCGGACCTGTCCTTCGATTCGGGGAAAAGGAAGGACGTATTTGTCGGACGCATCGGAGGAGTCTTCGGTTTTGGACGTCCGACAAATTCGACCTTCGGAGGACCCGTCCTGCCGTTTTGGACACAGCCTGTGTGTCGAACCCTTGACCACTCCCCCTCCCCCACCCACTCCCCCTCCTCTACCCACTTTGATGCATTTTTCAAATTTCGCCTCGGGGCGGAGTTATCTTTTCACGGGGGTGTAAGATAAACTTTAATAAAACTGTTTTTTATGGCGTTATAGATGTGGAGAAAGCGGTGTATAAAACGATGTTTTTGACGGCGTTATAAGAGGCGTTCACTGACCACAGAAAACATGTTTTTTTAACGGCGTTTTACAAATGGCAAAAAGGACGGCGTTCTGGCGGTGTTTACGGCATTCTGATTTATAAAACGGCATTTTTTTAAGTAGTGGTGATTTGTGGCGCTTTATGCTTTCCATACACATCCGCCTGTCTGGCTGCAGTGCGCGCTCCCGACACGGGAACAGATTTTCAGGGAGAACTGAATTGGGCAGGACACGGGAACAGTTCCCTCCTGGCAGATGTGATGAGCGGAGCTCGGTTCGGCCCTGACAAACAGCGCTGTATGGTGGGAAAACACTCATATCTCTACCTGTTTTCTGGGGACCGGCTGTATGATTGAGCTACATTCTTCAATGAGTAAGCATATCCCAGTAAGTGTGTGTTTTTGTGGCTGCCATTTTGTTCCGTGTCGTGCCGTGGGCCCGTGGTGCTGTAGACCTGAGCGGGTCGTTAAATCACGGCCTTCACATCCCGTGTTTTTATGTTTACAACATTTAACTTCACAGTAAACTCAACATGAGCCTGTTTTATAGCTTAGCTCAAGGATTTTGTTGTCATGTTTAGTCGAGGCTTATTCGAAGTTTTTATCAAATAAAATCGACGCGTCTTTGCGCTAATTTACTCTTAAATGTAAGCATTTTAACACAGACTGACTAATAATTAAACTAGTCTTTATTATTTTACTTCAAAGCTTCATAAACTGCTCTAACCAGAGTCTGTAGGCCTTATTTGATGACGCCCAGTCTTTGCTCATACAAAGGATATTTTAAACCGTGTACTGAACACAGTAACACGTTGTTTTTTAAAGTAATATTTATGTTTTATCAGATGGAGGTGCTTCATTATCATTTATGTCATTTTCCTGCTTTTAGTGCCAAAGTTTTTATAGTAAAAAACCAAAGATGATCACAGCAGCAGCCTTATAAGGCTGGGCGATATGGCCTAAAATCAATATATTATGATAAATTGACCAGTTCACCTCAAAAACAATAACTATTACTACCACCACACAAGTACACAGTATAGTATTGTCCTTAAAGCTTTTAAAAACATCCTTACAGTAAATACACCTCTGATATGTGGCCATTTACGCCAAATTTTGATGTAAAAAAGCTTTGAAACAGCGATGGTGTATCCTCGTAATAAACAGCCAAGCAGGAATATGAACCTGCTTACGCTATGATTTATGGGTAGTGGTGCGAAATCAGGAGTACTGTGGATACCCTTTAAAACTTGAGACAGCATTCAATAGGGTTGCAACGATTAATCGATGACTAATTTAATAATCGATTAATCGATGACTAATTTTAATAATCCACTGCCACGTCTACCTTTCTGTCCTTGACACACATGCACAGTAGTGGTAACTGGGGTAGGCCGTGGACGTCACAAGTAGAGCTGCCACAAACGATTATTTTTATAATCGATTAATCACAGATTATTTATTCGATTAGTCGACTAATC